>NW_027369770.1:0-40385 GCF_046119375.1 Phyllobates terribilis | reverse complement strand
GTAGCTTCAAACATTTCTGGTATATGAAAAACATGTTTTTCAATGGCAAAAATCAATGAATATTGTAAATGCACAAACAGTAATATCTCCACATTGCACGGTGCAATTCTGAAATTTTTAGCTTTTTCCTGTTAATCCTAGCATGATAAAGAAGATTCAAAGAGAGTGAGATGCCAGCTCCTTTCATTCAGTCAGTAGCTTCAAACATTTCTGGTATATGAAAAACATGTTTTTCAATGGCAAAAATCAATGAATATTGTAAATGCACAAACAGTAATATCTCCACATTGCAAGGTGCAATTCTGAAATTTTTTGCTTTTTCCTGCTAATCCTAGCATGATAAAGAAGATTCAAAGAGAGTGAGATGCCAGCTCCTTTCATTCAGTCAGTAGCTTCAAACATTTCTGGTATATGAAAAACATGTTTTTCAATGGCAAAAATCAATGAATATTGTAAATGCACAAACAGTAATATCTCCACATTGCAAGGTGCAATTCTGAAATTTTTTGCTTTTTCCTGTTAATCCTAGCATGATAAAGAAGATTCAAAGAGAGTGAGATGCCAGCTCCTTTCATTCAGTCAGTAGCTTCAAACATTTCTGGACGTTTTTCAATGGCAAAAATCAATGAATATTGTAAATGCACAAACAGTAATATCTCCACATTGCAAGGTGCAATTCTGAAATTTTTTGCTTTTTCCTGCTAATCCTAGCATGATAAAGAAGATTCAAAGAGAGTGAGATGCCAGCTCCTTTCATTCAGTCAGTAGCTTCAAACATTTCTGGTATATGAAAAACGTTTTTCAATGGCAAAAATCAATGAATATTGTAAATGCACAAACAGTAATATCTAGACATTGCAAGGTGCAATTCTGAAATTTTTTGCTTTTTCCTGCTAATCCTAGCATGATAAAGAAGTTTCAAAGAGAGTGAGATGCCAGCTCCTTTCATTCAGTCAGTAGCTTCAAACATTTCTGGTATATGAAAAACATGTTTTTCAATGGCAAAAATCAATGAATATTGTAAATGCACAAACAGTAATATCTCCACATTGCAAGGTGCAATTCTGAAATTTTTAGCTTTTTCCTGTTAATCCTAGCATGATAAAGAAGATTCAAAGAGAGTGAGATGCCAGCTCCTTTCATTCAGTCAGCAGCTTCAAACATTTCAGGTATATGAAAAACATGTTTTTCAATGGCAAAAATCAATGAATATTGTAAATGCACAAACAGTAATATCTCCACATTGCAAGGTGCAATTCTGAAATTTTTAGCTTTTTCCTGTTAATCCTAGCATGATAAAGAAGATTCAAAGAGAGTGAGATGCCAGCTCCTTTCATTCAGTCAGTAGCTTCAAACATTTCTGGTATATGAAAAACATGTTTTTCAATGGCAAAAATCAATGAATATTGTAAATGCACAAACAGTAATATCTCCACATTGCACGGTGCAATTCTGAAATTTTTTGCTTTTTCCTGTTAATCCTAGCATGATAAAGAAGATTCAAAGAGAGTGAGATGCCAGCTCCTTTCATTCAGTCAGTAGCTTCAAACATTTCTGGTATATGAAAAACATGTTTTTCAATGGCAAAAATCAATGAATATTGTAAATGCACAAACAGTAATATCTCCACATTGCAAGGTGCAATTCTGAAATTTTTTGCTTTTTCCTGTTAATCCTAGCATGATAAAGAAGATTCAAAGAGAGTGAGATGCCAGCTCCTTTCATTCAGTCAGTAGCTTCAAACATTTCTGGTATATGAAAAACATGTTTTTCAATGGCAAAAATCAATGAATATTGTAAATGCACAAACAGTAATATCTCCACATTGCACGGTGCAATTCTGAAATTTTTAGCTTTTTCCTGTTAATCCTAGCATGATAAAGAAGATTCAAAGAGAGTGAGATGCCAGCTCCTTTCATTCAGTCAGTAGCTTCAAACATTTCTGGACGTTTTTCAATGGCAAAAATCAATGAATATTGTAAATGCACAAACAGTAATATCTCCACATTGCAAGGTGCAATTCTGAAATTTTTTGCTTTTTCCTGCTAATCCTAGCATGATAAAGAAGATTCAAAGAGAGTGAGATGCCAGCTCCTTTCATTCAGTCAGTAGCTTCAAACATTTCTGGTATATGAAAAACATGTTTTTCAATGGCAAAAATCAATGAATATTGTAAATGCACAAACAGTAATATCTCCACATTGCACGGTGCAATTCTGAAATTTTTAGCTTTTTCCTGTTAATCCTAGCATGATAAAGAAGATTCAAAGAGAGTGAGATGCCAGCTCCTTTCATTCAGTCAGTAGCTTCAAACATTTCTGGTATATGAAAAACATGTTTTTCAATGGCAAAAATCAATGAATATTGTAAATGCACAAACAGTAATATCTCCACATTGCAAGGTGCAATTCTGAAATTTTTAGCTTTTTCCTGTTAATCCTAGCATGATAAAGAAGATTCAAAGAGAGTGAGATGCCAGCTCCTTTCATTCAGTCAGTAGCTTCAAACATTTCTGGACGTTTTTCAATGGCAAAAATCAATGAATATTGTAAATGCACAAACAGTAATATCTCCACATTGCAAGGTGCAATTCTGAAATTTTTTGCTTTTTCCTGTTAATCCTAGCATGATAAAGAAGATTCAAAGAGAGTGAGATGCCAGCTCCTTTCATTCAGTCAGTAGCTTCAAACATTTCTGGTATATGAAAAACATGTTTTTCAATGGCAAAAATCAATGAATATTGTAAATGCACAAACAGTAATATCTCCACATTGCAAGGTGCAATTCTGAAATTTTTAGCTTTTTCCTGCTAATCCTAGCATGATAAAGAAGATTCAAAGAGAGTGAGATGCCAGCTCCTTTCATTCAGTCAGTAGCTTCAAACATTTCTGGTATATGAAAAACATGTTTTTCAATGGCAAAAATCAATGAATATTGTAAATGCACAAACAGTAATATCTCCACATTGCACGGTGCAATTCTGAAATTTTTTGCTTTTTCCTGTTAATCCTAGCATGATAAAGAAGATTCAAAGAGAGTGAGATGCCAGCTCCTTTCATTCAGTCAGTAGCTTCAAACATTTCTGGTATATGAAAAACATGTTTTTCAATGGCAAAAATCAATGAATATTGTAAATGCACAAACAGTAATATCTCCACATTGCACGGTGCAATTCTGAAATTTTTAGCTTTTTCCTGTTAATCCTAGCATGATAAAGAAGATTCAAAGAGAGTGAGATGCCAGCTCCTTTCATTCAGTCAGTAGCTTCAAACATTTCTGGACGTTTTTCAATGGCAAAAATCAATGAATATTGTAAATGCACAAACAGTAATATCTCCACATTGCAAGGTGCAATTCTGAAATTTTTAGCTTTTTCCTGTTAATCCTAGCATGATAAAGAAGATTCAAAGAGAGTGAGATGCCAGCTCCTTTCATTCAGTCAGTAGCTTCAAACATTTCTGGTATATGAAAAACATGTTTTTCAATGGCAAAAATCAATGAATATTGTAAATGCACAAACAGTAATATCTCCACATTGCACGGTGCAATTCTGAAATTTTTTGCTTTTTCCTGCTAATCCTAGCATGATAAAGAAGATTCAAAGAGAGTGAGATGCCAGCTCCTTTCATTCAGTCAGTAGCTTCAAACATTTCTGGTATATGAAAAACATGTTTTTCAATGGCAAAAATCAATGAATATTGTAAATGCACAAACAGTAATATCTCCACATTGCAAGGTGCAATTCTGAAATTTTTTGCTTTTTCCTGTTAATCCTAGCATGATAAAGAAGATTCAAAGAGAGTGAGATGCCAGCTCCTTTCATTCAGTCAGTAGCTTCAAACATTTCTGGTATATGAAAAACATGTTTTTCAATGGCAAAAATCAATGAATATTGTAAATGCACAAACAGTAATATCTCCACATTGCAAGGTGCAATTCTGAAATTTTTAGCTTTTTCCTGTTAATCCTAGCATGATAAAGAAGATTCAAAGAGAGTGAGATGCCAGCTCCTTTCATTCAGTCAGTAGCTTCAAACATTTCTGGACGTTTTTCAATGGCAAAAATCAATGAATATTGTAAATGCACAAACAGTAATATCTCCACATTGCAAGGTGCAATTCTGAAATTTTTAGCTTTTTCCTGTTAATCCTAGCATGATAAAGAAGATTCAAAGAGAGTGAGATGCCAGCTCCTTTCATTCAGTCAGTAGCTTCAAACATTTCTGGTATATGAAAAACATGTTTTTCAATGGCAAAAATCAATGAATATTGTAAATGCACAAACAGTAATATCTCCACATTGCAAGGTGCAATTCTGAAATTTTTAGCTTTTTCCTGTTAATCCTAGCATGATAAAGAAGATTCAAAGAGAGTGAGATGCCAGCTCCTTTCATTCAGTCAGTAGCTTCAAACATTTCTGGTATATGAAAAACATGTTTTTCAATGGCAAAAATCAATGAATATTGTAAATGCACAAACAGTAATATCTCCACATTGCAAGGTGCAATTCTGAAATTTTTAGCTTTTTCCTGTTAATCCTAGCATGATAAAGAAGATTCAAAGAGAGTGAGATGCCAGCTCCTTTCATTCAGTCAGTAGCTTCAAACATTTCTGGACGTTTTTCAATGGCAAAAATCAATGAATATTGTAAATGCACAAACAGTAATATCTCCACATTGCAAGGTGCAATTCTGAAATTTTTTGCTTTTTCCTGCTAATCCTAGCATGATAAAGAAGATTCAAAGAGAGTGAGATGCCAGCTCCTTTCATTCAGTCAGTAGCTTCAAACATTTCTGGTATATGAAAAACATGTTTTTCAATGGCAAAAATCAATGAATATTGTAAATGCACAAACAGTAATATCTCCACATTGCACGGTGCAATTCTGAAATTTTTAGCTTTTTCCTGCTAATCCTAGCATGATAAAGAAGATTCAAAGAGAGTGAGATGCCAGCTCCTTTCATTCAGTCAGTAGCTTCAAACATTTCTGGACGTTTTTCAATGGCAAAAATCAATGAATATTGTAAATGCACAAACAGTAATATCTCCACATTGCACGGTGCAATTCTGAAATTTTTAGCTTTTTCCTGCTAATCCTAGCATGATAAAGAAGATTCAAAGAGAGTGAGATGCCAGCTCCTTTCATTCAGTCAGTAGCTTCAAACATTTCTGGTATATGAAAAACATGTTTTTCAATGGCAAAAATCAATGAATATTGTAAATGCACAAACAGTAATATCTCCACATTGCAAGGTGCAATTCTGAAATTTTTTGCTTTTTCCTGCTAATCCTAGCATGATAAAGAAGATTCAAAGAGAGTGAGATGCCAGCTCCTTTCATTCAGTCAGTAGCTTCAAACATTTCTGGACGTTTTTCAATGGCAAAAATCAATGAATATTGTAAATGCACAAACAGTAATATCTCCACATTGCAAGGTGCAATTCTGAAATTTTTAGCTTTTTCCTGTTAATCCTAGCATGATAAAGAAGATTCAAAGAGAGTGAGATGCCAGCTCCTTTCATTCAGTCAGTAGCTTCAAACATTTCTGGTATATGAAAAACATGTTTTTCAATGGCAAAAATCAATGAATATTGTAAATGCACAAACAGTAATATCTCCACATTGCACGGTGCAATTCTGAAATTTTTAGCTTTTTCCTGCTAATCCTAGCATGATAAAGAAGATTCAAAGAGAGTGAGATGCCAGCTCCTTTCATTCAGTCAGTAGCTTCAAACATTTCTGGTATATGAAAAACATGTTTTTCAATGGCAAAAATCAATGAATATTGTAAATGCACAAACAGTAATATCTCCACATTGCAAGGTGCAATTCTGAAATTTTTAGCTTTTTCCGGTTAATCCTAGCATGATAAAGAAGATTCAAAGAGAGTGAGATGCCAGCTCCTTTCATTCAGTCAGTAGCTTCAAACATTTCTGGTATATGAAAAACATGTTTTTCAATGGCAAAAATCAATGAATATTGTAAATGCACAAACAGTAATATCTCCACATTGCACGGTGCAATTCTGAAATTTTTAGCTTTTTCCTGTTAATCCTAGCATGATAAAGAAGATTCAAAGAGAGTGAGATGCCAGCTCCTTTCATTCAGTCAGTAGCTTCAAACATTTCTGGTATATGAAAAACATGTTTTTCAATGGCAAAAATCAATGAATATTGTAAATGCACAAACAGTAATATCTCCACATTGCACGGTGCAATTCTGAAATTTTTTGCTTTTTCCTGCTAATCCTAGCATGATAAAGAAGATTCAAAGAGAGTGAGATGCCAGCTCCTTTCATTCAGTCAGTAGCTTCAAACATTTCTGGTATATGAAAAACATGTTTTTCAATGGCAAAAATCAATGAATATTGTAAATGCACAAACAGTAATATCTCCACATTGCACGGTGCAATTCTGAAATTTTTTGCTTTTTCCTGCTAATCCTAGCATGATAAAGAAGATTCAAAGAGAGTGAGATGCCAGCTCCTTTCATTCAGTCAGTAGCTTCAAACATTTCTGGTATATGAAAAACATGTTTTTCAATGGCAAAAATCAATGAATATTGTAAATGCACAAACAGTAATATCTCCACATTGCACGGTGCAATTCTGAAATTTTTAGCTTTTTCCTGCTAATCCTAGCATGATAAAGAAGATTCAAAGAGAGTGAGATGCCAGCTCCTTTCATTCAGTCAGTAGCTTCAAACATTTCTGGTATATGAAAAACATGTTTTTCAATGGCAAAAATCAATGAATATTGTAAATGCACAAACAGTAATATCTCCACATTGCACGGTGCAATTCTGAAATTTTTAGCTTTTTCCTGTTAATCCTAGCATGATAAAGAAGATTCAAAGAGAGTGAGATGCCAGCTCCTTTCATTCAGTCAGTAGCTTCAAACATTTCTGGTATATGAAAAACATGTTTTTCAATGGCAAAAATCAATGAATATTGTAAATGCACAAACAGTAATATCTCCACATTGCACGGTGCAATTCTGAAATTTTTTGCTTTTTCCTGCTAATCCTAGCATGATAAAGAAGATTCAAAGAGAGTGAGATGCCAGCTCCTTTCATTCAGTCAGTAGCTTCAAACATTTCTGGACGTTTTTCAATGGCAAAAATCAATGAATATTGTAAATGCACAAACAGTAATATCTCCACATTGCACGGTGCAATTCTGAAATTTTTAGCTTTTTCCTGTTAATCCTAGCATGATAAAGAAGATTCAAAGAGAGTGAGATGCCAGCTCCTTTCATTCAGTCAGTAGCTTCAAACATTTCTGGTATATGAAAAACATGTTTTTCAATGGCAAAAATCAATGAATATTGTAAATGCACAAACAGTAATATCTCCACATTGCAAGGTGCAATTCTGAAATTTTTAGCTTTTTCCTGCTAATCCTAGCATGATAAAGAAGATGCAAAGAGAGTGAGATGCCAGCTCCTTTCATTCAGTCAGTAGCTTCAAACATTTCTGGACGTTTTTCAATGGCAAAAATCAATGAATATTGTAAATGCACAAACAGTAATATCTCCACATTGCACGGTGCAATTCTGAAATTTTTTGCTTTTTCCTGCTAATCCTAGCATGATAAAGAAGATTCAAAGAGAGTGAGATGCCAGCTCCTTTCATTCAGTCAGTAGCTTCAAACATTTCTGGTATATGAAAAACATGTTTTTCAATGGCAAAAATCAATGAATATTGTAAATGCACAAACAGTAATATCTCCACATTGCACGGTGCAATTCTGAAATTTTTAGCTTTTTCCTGCTAATCCTAGCATGATAAAGAAGATTCAAAGAGAGTGAGATGCCAGCTCCTTTCATTCAGTCAGTAGCTTCAAACATTTCTGGTATATGAAAAACATGTTTTTCAATGGCAAAAATCAATGAATATTGTAAATGCACAAACAGTAATATCTCCACATTGCAAGGTGCAATTCTGAAATTTTTAGCTTTTTCCTGCTAATCCTAGCATGATAAAGAAGATTCAAAGAGAGTGAGATGCCAGCTCCTTTCATTCAGTCAGTAGCTTCAAACATTTCTGGTATATGAAAAACATGTTTTTCAATGGCAAAAATCAATGAATATTGTAAATGCACAAACAGTAATATCTCCACATTGCACGGTGCAATTCTGAAATTTTTTGCTTTTTCCTGTTAATCCTAGCATGATAAAGAAGATTCAAAGAGAGTGAGATGCCAGCTCCTTTCATTCAGTCAGTAGCTTCAAACATTTCTGGACGTTTTTCAATGGCAAAAATCAATGAATATTGTAAATGCACAAACAGTAATATCTCCACATTGCACGGTGCAATTCTGAAATTTTTAGCTTTTTCCTGCTAATCCTAGCATGATAAAGAAGATTCAAAGAGAGTGAGATGCCAGCTCCTTTCATTCAGTCAGTAGCTTCAAACATTTCTGGTATATGAAAAACATGTTTTTCAATGGCAAAAATCAATGAATATTGTAAATGCACAAACAGTAATATCTCCACATTGCAAGGTGCAATTCTGAAATTTTTAGCTTTTTCCTGTTAATCCTAGCATGATAAAGAAGATTCAAAGAGAGTGAGATGCCAGCTCCTTTCATTCAGTCAGTAGCTTCAAACATTTCTGGTATATGAAAAACATGTTTTTCAATGGCAAAAATCAATGAATATTGTAAATGCACAAACAGTAATATCTCCACATTGCAAGGTGCAATTCTGAAATTTTTAGCTTTTTCCTGTTAATCCTAGCATGATAAAGAAGATTCAAAGAGAGTGAGATGCCAGCTCCTTTCATTCAGTCAGTAGCTTCAAACATTTCTGGACGTTTTTCAATGGCAAAAATCAATGAATATTGTAAATGCACAAACAGTAATATCTCCACATTGCACGGTGCAATTCTGAAATTTTTAGCTTTTTCCTGCTAATCCTAGCATGATAAAGAAGATTCAAAGAGAGTGAGATGCCAGCTCCTTTCATTCAGTCAGTAGCTTCAAACATTTCTGGTATATGAAAAACATGTTTTTCAATGGCAAAAATCAATGAATATTGTAAATGCACAAACAGTAATATCTCCACATTGCAAGGTGCAATTCTGAAATTTTTAGCTTTTTCCTGTTAATCCTAGCATGATAAAGAAGATTCAAAGAGAGTGAGATGCCAGCTCCTTTCATTCAGTCAGTAGCTTCAAACATTTCTGGTATATGAAAAACATGTTTTTCAATGGCAAAAATCAATGAATATTGTAAATGCACAAACAGTAATATCTCCACATTGCAAGGTGCAATTCTGAAATTTTTTGCTTTTTCCTGCTAATCCTAGCATGATAAAGAAGATTCAAAGAGAGTGAGATGCCAGCTCCTTTCATTCAGTCAGTAGCTTCAAACATTTCTGGACGTTTTTCAATGGCAAAAATCAATGAATATTGTAAATGCACAAACAGTAATATCTCCACATTGCAAGGTGCAATTCTGAAATTTTTTGCTTTTTCCTGTTAATCCTAGCATGATAAAGAAGATTCAAAGAGAGTGAGATGCCAGCTCCTTTCATTCAGTCAGTAGCTTCAAACATTTCTGGTATATGAAAAACATGTTTTTCAATGGCAAAAATCAATGAATATTGTAAATGCACAAACAGTAATATCTCCACATTGCACGGTGCAATTCTGAAATTTTTAGCTTTTTCCTGTTAATCCTAGCATGATAAAGAAGATTCAAAGAGAGTGAGATGCCAGCTCCTTTCATTCAGTCAGTAGCTTCAAACATTTCTGGACGTTTTTCAATGGCAAAAATCAATGAATATTGTAAATGCACAAACAGTAATATCTCCACATTGCACGGTGCAATTCTGAAATTTTTTGCTTTTTCCTGCTAATCCTAGCATGATAAAGAAGATTCAAAGAGAGTGAGATGCCAGCTCCTTTCATTCAGTCAGTAGCTTCAAACATTTCTGGACGTTTTTCAATGGCAAAAATCAATGAATATTGTAAATGCACAAACAGTAATATCTCCACATTGCACGGTGCAATTCTGAAATTTTTAGCTTTTTCCTGTTAATCCTAGCATGATAAAGAAGATTCAAAGAGAGTGAGATGCCAGCTCCTTTCATTCAGTCAGTAGCTTCAAACATTTCTGGTATATGAAAAACATGTTTTTCAATGGCAAAAATCAATGAATATTGTAAATGCACAAACAGTAATATCTCCACATTGCACGGTGCAATTCTGAAATTTTTTGCTTTTTCCTGCTAATCCTAGCATGATAAAGAAGATTCAAAGAGAGTGAGATGCCAGCTCCTTTCATTCAGTCAGTAGCTTCAAACATTTCTGGTATATGAAAAACATGTTTTTCAATGGCAAAAATCAATGAATATTGTAAATGCACAAACAGTAATATCTCCACATTGCACGGTGCAATTCTGAAATTTTTTGCTTTTTCCTGCTAATCCTAGCATGATAAAGAAGATTCAAAGAGAGTGAGATGCCAGCTCCTTTCATTCAGTCAGTAGATTCAAACATTTCTGGTATATGAAAAACATGTTTTTCAATGGCAAAAATCAATGAATATTGTAAATGCACAAACAGTAATATCTCCACATTGCAAGGTGCAATTCTGAAATTTTTTGCTTTTTCCTGCTAATCCTAGCATGATAAAGAAGATTCAAAGAGAGTGAGATGCCAGCTCCTTTCATTCAGTCAGTAGCTTCAAACATTTCTGGTATATGAAAAACATGTTTTTCAATGGCAAAAATCAATGAATATTGTAAATGCACAAACAGTAATATCTCCACATTGCACGGTGCAATTCTGAAATTTTTAGCTTTTTCCTGCTAATCCTAGCATGATAAAGAAGATTCAAAGAGAGTGAGATGCCAGCTCCTTTCATTCAGTCAGTAGCTTCAAACATTTCTGGTATATGAAAAACATGTTTTTCAATGGCAAAAATCAATGAATATTGTAAATGCACAAACAGTAATATCTCCACATTGCACGGTGCAATTCTGAAATTTTTTGCTTTTTCCTGTTAATCCTAGCATGATAAAGAAGATTCAAAGAGAGTGAGATGCCAGCTCCTTTCATTCAGTCAGTAGCTTCAAACATTTCTGGTATATGAAAAACATGTTTTTCAATGGCAAAAATCAATGAATATTGTAAATGCACAAACAGTAATATCTCCACATTGCAAGGTGCAATTCTGAAATTTTTAGCTTTTTCCTGTTAATCCTAGCATGATAAAGAAGATTCAAAGAGAGTGAGATGCCAGCTCCTTTCATTCAGTCAGTAGCTTCAAACATTTCTGGTATATGAAAAACATGTTTTTCAATGGCAAAAATCAATGAATATTGTAAATGCACAAACAGTAATATCTCCACATTGAACGGTGCAATTCTGAAATTTTTAGCTTTTTCCTGTTAATCCTAGCATGATAAAGAAGATTCAAAGAGAGTGAGATGCCAGCTCCTTTCATTCAGTCAGTAGCTTCAAACATTTCTGGTATATGAAAAACATGTTTTTCAATGGCAAAAATCAATGAATATTGTAAATGCACAAACAGTAATATCTCCACATTACACGGTGCAATTCTGAAATTTTTTGCTTTTTCCTGCTAATCCTAGCATGATAAAGAAGATTCAAAGAGAGTGAGATGCCAGCTCCTTTCATTCAGTCAGTAGCTTCAAACATTTCTGGTATATGAAAAACATGTTTTTCAATGGCAAAAATCAATGAATATTGTAAATGCACAAACAGTAATATCTCCACATTGCACGGTGCAATTCTGAAATTTTTTGCCTTTTCCTGCTAATCCTAGCATGATAAAGAAGATTCAAAGAGAGTGAGATGCCAGCTCCTTTCATTCAGTCAGTAGCTTCAAACATTTCTGGTATATGAAAAACATGTTTTTCAATGGCAAAAATCAATGAATATTGTAAATGCACAAACAGTAATATCTCCACATTGCACGGTGCAATTCTGAAATTTTTAGCTTTTTCCTGCTAATCCTAGCATGATAAAGAAGATTCAAAGAGAGTGAGATGCCAGCTCCTTTCATTCAGTCAGTAGCTTCAAACATTTCTGGTATATGAAAAACATGTTTTTCAATGGCAAAAATCAATGAATATTGTAAATGCACAAACAGTAATATCTCCACATTGCAAGGTGCAATTCTGAAATTTTTAGCTTTTTCCTGTTAATCCTAGCATGATAAAGAAGATTCAAAGAGAGTGAGATGCCAGCTCCTTTCATTCAGTCAGTAGCTTCAAACATTTCTGGTATATGAAAAACATGTTTTTCAATGGCAAAAATCAATGAATATTGTAAATGCACAAACAGTAATATCTCCACATTGCAAGGTGCAATTCTGAAATTTTTTGCTTTTTCCTGCTAATCCTAGCATGATAAAGAAGATTCAAAGAGAGTGAGATGCCAGCTCCTTTCATTCAGTCAGTAGCTTCAAACATTTCTGGACGTTTTTCAATGGCAAAAATCAATGAATATTGTAAATGCACAAACAGTAATATCTCCACATTGCAAGGTGCAATTCTGAAATTTTTTGCTTTTTCCTGTTAATCCTAGCATGATAAAGAAGATTCAAAGAGAGTGAGATGCCAGCTCCTTTCATTCAGTCAGTAGCTTCAAACATTTCTGGTATATGAAAAACATGTTTTTCAATGGCAAAAATCAATGAATATTGTAAATGCACAAACAGTAATATCTCCACATTGCACGGTGCAATTCTGAAATTTTTAGCTTTTTCCTGTTAATCCTAGCATGATAAAGAAGATTCAAAGAGAGTGAGATGCCAGCTCCTTTCATTCAGTCAGTAGCTTCAAACATTTCTGGACGTTTTTCAATGGCAAAAATCAATGAATATTGTAAATGCACAAACAGTAATATCTCCACATTGCACGGTGCAATTCTGAAATGTTTTGCTTTTTCCTGCTAATCCTAGCATGATAAAGAAGATTCAAAGAGAGTGAGATGCCAGCTCCTTTCATTCAGTCAGTAGCTTCAAACATTTCTGGACGTTTTTCAATGGCAAAAATCAATGAATATTGTAAATGCACAAACAGTAATATCTCCACATTGCACGGTGCAATTCTGAAATTTTTAGCTTTTTCCTGTTAATCCTAGCATGATAAAGAAGATTCAAAGAGAGTGAGATGCCAGCTCCTTTCATTCAGTCAGTAGCTTCAAACATTTCTGGTATATGAAAAACATGTTTTTCAATGGCAAAAATCAATGAATATTGTAAATGCACAAACAGTAATATCTCCACATTGCACGGTGCAATTCTGAAATTTTTTGCTTTTTCCTGCTAATCCTAGCATGATAAAGAAGATTCAAAGAGAGTGAGATGCCAGCTCCTTTCATTCAGTCAGTAGCTTCAAACATTTCTGGTATATGAAAAACATGTTTTTCAATGGCAAAAATCAATGAATATTGTAAATGCACAAACAGTAATATCTCCACATTGCACGGTGCAATTCTGAAATTTTTTGCTTTTTCCTGCTAATCCTAGCATGATAAAGAAGATTCAAAGAGAGTGAGATGCCAGCTCCTTTCATTCAGTCAGTAGATTCAAACATTTCTGGTATATGAAAAACATGTTTTTCAATGGCAAAAATCAATGAATATTGTAAATGCACAAACAGTAATATCTCCACATTGCAAGGTGCAATTCTGAAATTTTTTGCTTTTTCCTGCTAATCCTAGCATGATAAAGAAGATTCAAAGAGAGTGAGATGCCAGCTCCTTTCATTCAGTCAGTAGCTTCAAACATTTCTGGTATATGAAAAACATGTTTTTCAATGGCAAAAATCAATGAATATTGTAAATGCACAAACAGTAATATCTCCACATTGCACGGTGCAATTCTGAAATTTTTAGCTTTTTCCTGCTAATCCTAGCATGATAAAGAAGATTCAAAGAGAGTGAGATGCCAGCTCCTTTCATTCAGTCAGTAGCTTCAAACATTTCTGGTATATGAAAAACATGTTTTTCAATGGCAAAAATCAATGAATATTGTAAATGCACAAACAGTAATATCTCCACATTGCACGGTGCAATTCTGAAATTTTTTGCTTTTTCCTGTTAATCCTAGCATGATAAAGAAGATTCAAAGAGAGTGAGATGCCAGCTCCTTTCATTCAGTCAGTAGCTTCAAACATTTCTGGTATATGAAAAACATGTTTTTCAATGGCAAAAATCAATGAATATTGTAAATGCACAAACAGTAATATCTCCACATTGCAAGGTGCAATTCTGAAATTTTTAGCTTTTTCCTGTTAATCCTAGCATGATAAAGAAGATTCAAAGAGAGTGAGATGCCAGCTCCTTTCATTCAGTCAGTAGCTTCAAACATTTCTGGTATATGAAAAACATGTTTTTCAATGGCAAAAATCAATGAATATTGTAAATGCACAAACAGTAATATCTCCACATTGAACGGTGCAATTCTGAAATTTTTAGCTTTTTCCTGTTAATCCTAGCATGATAAAGAAGATTCAAAGAGAGTGAGATGCAAGCTCCTTTCATTCAGTCAGTAGCTTCAAACATTTCTGGTATATGAAAAACATGTTTTTCAATGGCAAAAATCAATGAATATTGTAAATGCACAAACAGTAATATCTCCACATTACACGGTGCAATTCTGAAATTTTTTGCTTTTTCCTGCTAATCCTAGCATGATAAAGAAGATTCAAAGAGAGTGAGATGCCAGCTCCTTTCATTCAGTCAGTAGCTTCAAACATTTCTGGTATATGAAAAACATGTTTTTCAATGGCAAAAATCAATGAATATTGTAAATGCACAAACAGTAATATCTCCACATTGCACGGTGCAATTCTGAAATTTTTTGCCTTTTCCTGCTAATCCTAGCATGATAAAGAAGATTCAAAGAGAGTGAGATGCCAGCTCCTTTCATTCAGTCAGTAGCTTCAAACATTTCTGGTATATGAAAAACATGTTTTTCAATGGCAAAAATCAATGAATATTGTAAATGCACAAACAGTAATATCTCCACATTGCACGGTGCAATTCTGAAATTTTTAGCTTTTTCCTGCTAATCCTAGCATGATAAAGAAGATTCAAAGAGAGTGAGATGCCAGCTCCTTTCATTCAGTCAGTAGCTTCAAACATTTCTGGTATATGAAAAACATGTTTTTCAATGGCAAAAATCAATGAATATTGTAAATGCACAAACAGTAATATCTCCACATTGCACGGTGCAATTCTGAAATTTTTAGCTTTTTCCTGTTAATCCTAGCATGATAAAGAAGATTCAAAGAGAGTGAGATGCCAGCTCCTTTCATTCAGTCAGTAGCTTCAAACATTTCTGGTATATGAAAAACATGTTTTTCAATGGCAAAAATCAATGAATATTGTAAATGCACAAACAGTAATATCTCCACATTGCACGGTGCAATTCTGAAATTTTTTGCTTTTTCCTGCTAATCCTAGCATGATAAAGAAGATTCAAAGAGAGTGAGATGCCAGCTCCTTTCATTCAGTCAGTAGCTTCAAACATTTCTGGACGTTTTTCAATGGCAAAAATCAATGAATATTGTAAATGCACAAACAGTAATATCTCCACATTGCACGGTGCAATTCTGAAATTTTTTGCTTTTTCCTGCTAATCCTAGCATGATAAAGAAGATTCAAAGAGAGTGAGATGCCAGCTCCTTTCATTCAGTCAGTAGCTTCAAACATTTCTGGTATATGAAAAACATGTTTTTCAATGGCAAAAATCAATGAATATTGTAAATGCACAAACAGTAATATCTCCACATTGCACGGTGCAATTCTGAAATTTTTAGCTTTTTCCTGCTAATCCTAGCATGATAAAGAAGATTCAAAGAGAGTAAGATGCCAGCTCCTTTCATTCAGTCAGTAGCTTCAAACATTTCTGGTATATGAAAAACATGTTTTTCAATGGCAAAAATCAATGAATATTGTAAATGCACAAACAGTAATATCTCCACATTGCACGGTGCAATTCTGAAATTTTTTGCTTTTTCCTGCTAATCCTAGCATGATAAAGAAGATTCAAAGAGAGTGAGATGCCAGCTCCTTTCATTCAGTCAGTAGCTTCAAACATTTCTGGACGTTTTTCAATGGCAAAAATCAATGAATATTGTAAATGCACAAACAGTAATATCTCCACATTGCACGGTGCAATTCTGAAATTTTTTGCTTTTTCCTGCTAATCCTAGCATGATAAAGAAGATTCAAAGAGAGTGAGATGCCAGCTCCTTTCATTCAGTCAGTAGCTTCAAACATTTCTGGTATATGAAAAACATGTTTTTCCATGGCAAAAATCAATGAATATTGTAAATGCACAAACAGTAATATCTCCACATTGCAAGGTGCAATTCTGAAATTTTTAGCTTTTTCCTGCTAATCCTAGCATGATAAAGAAGATTCAAAGAGAGTGAGATGCCAGCTCCTTTCATTCAGTCAGTAGCTTCAAACATTTCTGGTATATGAAAAACATGTTTTTCAATGGCAAAAATCAATGAATATTGTAAATGCACAAACAGTAATATCTCCACATTGCAAGGTGCAATTCTGAAATTTTTTGCTTTTTTCTGCTAATCCTAGCATGATAAAGAAGATTCAAAGAGAGTGAGATGCCAGCTCCTTTCATTCAGTCAGTAGCTTCAAACATTTCTGGTATATGAAAAACATGTTTTTCAATGGCAAAAATCAATGAATATTGTAAATGCACAAACAGTAATATCTCCACATTGCACGGTGCAATTCTGAAATTTTTTGCTTTTTCCTGTTAATCCTAGCATGATAAAGAAGATTCAAAGAGAGTGAGATGCCAGCTCCTTTCATTCAGTCAGTAGCTTCAAACATTTCTGGACGTTTTTCAATGGCAAAAATCAATGAATATTGTAAATGCACAAACAGTAATATCTCCACATTGCAAGGTGCAATTCTGAAATTTTTTGCTTTTTCCTGCTAATCCTAGCATGATAAAGAAGATTCAAAGAGAGTGAGATGCCAGCTCCTTTCATTCAGTCAGTAGCTTCAAACATTTCTGGTATATGAAAAACATGTTTTTCAATGGCAAAAATCAATGAATATTGTAAATGCACAAACAGTAATATGTCCACATTGCACGGTGCAATTCGGAAATTTTTTGCTTTTTCCTGCTAATCCTAGCATGATAAAGAAGATTCAAAGAGAGTGAGATGCCAGCTCCTTTCATTCAGTCAGTAGCTTCAAACATTTCTGGTATATGAAAAACATGTTTTTCAATGGCAAAAATCAATGAATATTGTAAATGCACAAACAGTAATATCTCCACATTGCAAGGTGCAATTCTGAAATTTTTTGCTTTTTCCTGCTAATCCTAGCATGATAAAGAAGATTCAAAGAGAGTGAGATGCCAGCTCCTTTCATTCAGTCAGTAGCTTCAAACATTTCTGGTATATGAAAAACATGTTTTTCAATGGCAAAAATCAATGAATATTGTAAATGCACAAACAGTAATATCTCCACATTGCACGGTGCAATTCTGAAATTTTTTGCTTTTTCCTGCTAATCCTAGCATGATAAAGAAGATTCAAAGAGAGTGAGATGCCAGCTCCTTTCATTCAGTCAGTAGCTTCAAACATTTCTGGTATATGAAAAACATGTTTTTCAATGGCAAAAATCAATGAATATTGTAAATGCACAAACAGTAATATCTCCACATTGCACGGTGCAATTCTGAAATTTTTTGCTTTTTCCTGCTAATCCTAGCATGATAAAGAAGATTCAAAGAGAGTGAGATGCCAGCTCCTTTCATTCAGTCAGTAGCTTCAAACATTTCTGGTATATGAAAAACATGTTTTTCAATGGCAAAAATCAATGAATATTGTAAATGCACAAACAGTAATATCTCCACATTGCAAGGTGCAATTCTGAAATTTTTTGCTTTTTCCTGCTAATCCTAGCATGATAAAGAAGATTCAAAGAGAGTGAGATGCCAGCTCCTTTCATTCAGTCAGTAGCTTCAAACATTTCTGGTATATGAAAAACATGTTTTTCAATGGCAAAAATCAATGAATATTGTAAATGCACAAACAGTAATATCTCCACATTGCAAGGTGCAATTCTGAAATTTTTTGCTTTTTCCTGCTAATCCTAGCATGATAAAGAAGATTCAAAGAGAGTGAGATGCCAGCTCCTTTCATTCAGTCAGTAGCTTCAAACATTTCTGGTATATGAAAAACATGTTTTTCAATGGCAAAAATCAATGAATATTGTAAATGCACAAACAGTAATATCTCCACATTGCACGGTGCAATTCTGAAATTTTTAGCTTTTTCCTGCTAATCCTAGCATGATAAAGAAGATTCAAAGAGAGTGAGATGCCAGCTCCTTTCATTCAGTCAGTAGCTTCAAACATTTCTGGACGTTTTTCAATGGCAAAAATCAATGAATATTGTAAATGCACAAACAGTAATATCTCCACATTGCATGGTGCAATTCTGAAATTTTTTGCTTTTTCCTGCTAATCCTAGCATGATAAAGAAGATTCAAAGAGAGTGAGATGCCAGCTCCTTTCATTCAGTCAGTAGCTTCAAACATTTCTGGTATATGAAAAACATGTTTTTCCATGGCAAAAATCAATGAATATTGTAAATGCACAAACAGTAATATCTCCACATTGCAAGGTGCAATTCTGAAATTTTTAGCTTTTTCCTGCTAATCCTAGCATGATAAAGAAGATTCAAAGAGAGTGAGATGCCAGCTCCTTTCATTCAGTCAGTAGCTTCAAACATTTCTGGTATATGAAAAACATGTTTTTCAATGGCAAAAATCAATGAATATTGTAAATGCACAAAAAGTAATATCTCCACATTGCAAGGTGCAATTCTGAAATTTTTTGCTTTTTTCTGCTAATCCTAGCATGATAAAGAAGATTCAAAGAGAGTGAGATGCCAGCTCCTTTCATTCAGTCAGTAGCTTCAAACATTTCTGGTATATGAAAAACATGTTTTTCAATGGCAAAAATCAATGAATATTGTAAATGCACAAACAGTAATATCTCCACATTGCACGGTGCAATTCTGAAATTTTTTGCTTTTTCCTGTTAATCCTAGCATGATAAAGAAGATTCAAAGAGAGTGAGATGCCAGCTCCTTTCATTCAGTCAGTAGCTTCAAACATTTCTGGACGTTTTTCAATGGCAAAAATCAATGAATATTGTAAATGCACAAACAGTAATATCTCCACATTGCAAGGTGCAATTCTGAAATTTTTTGCTTTTTCCTGCTAATCCTAGCATGATAAAGAAGATTCAAAGAGAGTGAGATGCCAGCTCCTTTCATTCAGTCAGTAGCTTCAAACATTTCTGGTATATGAAAAACATGTTTTTCAATGGCAAAAATCAATGAATATTGTAAATGCACAAACAGTAATATCTCCACATTGCACGGTGCAATTCGGAAATTTTTTGCTTTTTCCTGCTAATCCTAGCATGATAAAGAAGATTCAAAGAGAGTGAGATGCCAGCTCCTTTCATTCAGTCAGTAGCTTCAAACATTTCTGGTATATGAAAAACATGTTTTTCAATGGCAAAAATCAATGAATATTGTAAATGCACAAACAGTAATATCTCCACATTGCAAGGTGCAATTCTGAAATTTTTTGCTTTTTCCTGCTAATCCTAGCATGATAAAGAAGATTCAAAGAGAGTGAGATGCCAGCTCCTTTCATTCAGTCAGTAGCTTCAAACATTTCTGGTATATGAAAAACATGTTTTTCAATGGCAAAAATCAATGAATATTGTAAATGCACAAACAGTAATATCTCCACATTGCACGGTGCAATTCTGAAATTTTTTGCTTTTTCCTGCTAATCCTAGCATGATAAAGAAGATTCAAAGAGAGTGAGATGCCAGCTCCTTTCATTCAGTCAGTAGCTTCAAACATTTCTGGTATATGAAAAACATGTTTTTCAATGGCAAAAATCAATGAATATTGTAAATGCACAAACAGTAATATCTCCACATTGCACGGTGCAATTCTGAAATTTTTTGCTTTTTCCTGCTAATCCTAGCATGATAAAGAAGATTCAAAGAGAGTGAGATGCCAGCTCCTTTCATTCAGTCAGTAGCTTCAAACATTTCTGGTATATGAAAAACATGTTTTTCAATGGCAAAAATCAATGAATATTGTAAATGCACAAACAGTAATATCTCCACATTGCAAGGTGCAATTCTGAAATTTTTTGCTTTTTCCTGCTAATCCTAGCATGATAAAGAAGATTCAAAGAGAGTGAGATGCCAGCTCCTTTCATTCAGTCAGTAGCTTCAAACATTTCTGGTATATGAAAAACATGTTTTTCAATGGCAAAAATCAATGAATATTGTAAATGCACAAACAGTAATATCTCCACATTGCAAGGTGCAATTCTGAAATTTTTTGCTTTTTCCTGCTAATCCTAGCATGATAAAGAAGATTCAAAGAGAGTGAGATGCCAGCTCCTTTCATTCAGTCAGTAGCTTCAAACATTTCTGGTATATGAAAAACATGTTTTTCAATGGCAAAAATCAATGAATATTGTAAATGCACAAACAGTAATATCTCCACATTGCACGGTGCAATTCTGAAATTTTTAGCTTTTTCCTGCTAATCCTAGCATGATAAAGAAGATTCAAAGAGAGTGAGATGCCAGCTCCTTTCATTCAGTCAGTAGCTTCAAACATTTCTGGTATATGAAAAACATGTTTTTCAATGGCAAAAATCAATGAATATTGTAAATGCACAAACAGTAATATCTCCACATTGCACGGTGCAATTCTGAAATTTTTTGCTTTTTCCTGTTAATCCTAGCATGATAAAGAAGATTCAAAGAGAGTGAGATGCCAGCTCCTTTCATTCAGTCAGTAGCTTCAAACATTTCTGGTATATGAAAAACATGTTTTTCAATGGCAAAAATCAATGAATATTGTAAATGCACAAACAGTAATATCTCCACATTGCAAGGTGCAATTCTGAAATTTTTAGCTTTTTCCTGTTAATCCTAGCATGATAAAGAAGATTCAAAGAGAGTGAGATGCCAGCTCCTTTCATTCAGTCAGTAGCTTCAAACATTTCTGGTATATGATAAACATGTTTTTCAATGGCAAAAATCAATGAATATTGTAAATGCACAAACAGTAATATCTCCACATTGCACGGTGCAATTCTGAAATTTTTAGCTTTTTCCTGTTAATCCTAGCATGATAAAGAAGATTCAAAGAGAGTGAGATGCCAGCTCCTTTCATTCAGTCAGTAGCTTCAAACATTTCTGGTATATGAAAAACATGTTTTTCAATGGCAAAAATCAATGAATATTGTAAATGCACAAACAGTAATATCTCCACATTGCACGGTGCAATTCTGAAATTTTTTGCTTTTTCCTGCTAATCCTAGCATGATAAAGAAGATTCAAAGAGAGTGAGATGCCAGCTCCTTTCATTCAGTCAGTAGCTTCAAACATTTCTGGTATATGAAAAACATGTTTTTCAATGGCAAAAATCAATGAATATTGTAAATGCACAAACAGTAATATCTCCACATTGCACGGTGCAATTCTGAAATTTTTTGCTTTTTCCTGCTAATCCTAGCATGATAAAGAAGATTCAAAGAGAGTGAGATGCCAGCTCCTTTCATTCAGTCAGTAGCTTCAAACATTTCTGGTATATGAAAAACATGTTTTTCAATGGCAAAAATCAATGAATATTGTAAATGCACAAACAGTAATATCTCCACATTGCACGGTGCAATTCTGAAATTTTTAGCTTTTTCCTGCTAATCCTAGCATGATAAAGAAGATTCAAAGAGAGTGAGATGCCAGCTCCTTTCATTCAGTCAGTAGCTTCAAACATTTCTGGTATATGAAAAACATGTTTTTCAATGGCAAAAATCAATGAATATTGTAAATGCACAAACAGTAATATCTCCACATTGCAAGGTGCAATTCTGAAATTTTTTGCTTTTTCCTGCTAATCCTAGCATGATAAAGAAGATTCAAAGAGAGTGAGATGCCAGCTCCTTTCATTCAGTCAGTAGCTTCAAACATTTCTGGTATATGAAAAACATGTTTTTCAATGGCAAAAATCAATGAATATTGTAAATGCACAAACAGTAATATCTCCACATTGCACGGTGCAATTCTGAAATTTTTAGCTTTTTCCTGTTAATCCTAGCATGATAAAGAAGATTCAAAGAGAGTGAGATGCCAGCTCCTTTCATTCAGTCAGTAGCTTCAAACATTTCTGGACGTTTTTCAATGGCAAAAATCAATGAATATTGTAAATGCACAAACAGTAATATCTCCACATTGCAAGGTGCAATTCTGAAATTTTTAGCTTTTTCCTGTTAATCCTAGCATGATAAAGAAGATTCAAAGAGAGTGAGATGCCAGCTCCTTTCATTCAGTCAGTAGCTTCAAACATTTCTGGTATATGAAAAACATGTTTTTCAATGGCAAAAATCAATGAATATTGTAAATGCACAAACAGTAATATCTCCACATTGCAAGGTGCAATTCTGAAATTTTTTGCTTTTTCCTGCTAATCCTAGCATGATAAAGAAGATTCAAAGAGAGTGAGATGCCAGCTCCTTTCATTCAGTCAGTAGCTTCAAACATTTCTGGTATATGAAAAACATGTTTTTCAATGGCAAAAATCAATGAATATTGTAAATGCACAAACAGTAATATCTCCACATTGCACGGTGCAATTCTGAAATTTTTTGCTTTTTCCTGCTAATCCTAGCATGATAAAGAAGATTCAAAGAGAGTGAGATGCCAGCTCCTTTCATTCAGTCAGTAGCTTCAAACATTTCTGGTATCTGAAAAACATGTTTTTCAATGGCAAAAATCAATGAATATTGTAAATGCACAAACAGTAATATCTCCACATTGCACGGTGCAATTCTGAAATTTTTAGCTTTTTCCTGTTAATCCTAGCATGATAAAGAAGATTCAAAGAGAGTGAGATGCCAGCTCCTTTCATTCAGTCAGTAGCTTCAAACATTTCTGGACGTTTTTCAATGGCAAAAATCAATGAATATTGTAAATGCACAAACAGTAATATCTCCACATTGCAAGGTGCAATTCTGAAATTTTTAGCTTTTTCCTGTTAATCCTAGCATGATAAAGAAGATTCAAAGAGAGTGAGATGCCAGCTCCTTTCATTCAGTCAGTAGCTTCAAACATTTCTGGTATATGAAAAACATGTTTTTCAATGGCAAAAATCAATGAATATTGTAAATGCACAAACAGTAATATCTCCACATTGCAAGGTGCAATTCTGAAATTTTTAGCTTTTTCCTGTTAATCCTAGCATGATAAAGAAGATTCAAAGAGAGTGAGATGCCAGCTCCTTTCATTCAGTCAGTAGCTTCAAACATTTCTGGTATATGAAAAACATGTTTTTCAATGGCAAAAATCAATGAATATTGTAAATGCACAAACAGTAATATCTCCACATTGCACGGTGCAATTCTGAAATTTTTAGCTTTTTCCTGTTAATCCTAGCATGATAAAGAAGATTCAAAGAGAGTGAGATGCCAGCTCCTTTCATTCAGTCAGTAGCTTCAAACATTTCTGGTATATGAAAAACATGTTTTTCAATGGCAAAAATCAATGAATATTGTAAATGCACAAACAGTAATATCTCCACATTGCAAGGTGCAATTCTGAAATTTTTTGCTTTTTCCTGCTAATCCTAGCATGATAAAGAAGATTCAAAGAGAGTGAGATGCCAGCTCCTTTCATTCAGTCAGTAGCTTCAAACATTTCTGGTATATGAAAAACATGTTTTTCAATGGCAAAAATCAATGAATATTGTAAATGCACAAACAGTAATATCTCCACATTGCACGGTGCAATTCTGAAATTTTTTGCTTTTTCCTGCTAATCCTAGCATGATAAAGAAGATTCAAAGAGAGTGAGATGCCAGCTCCTTTCATTCAGTCAGTAGCTTCAAACATTTCTGGACGTTTTTCAATGGCAAAAATCAATGAATATTGTAAATGCACAAACAGTAATATCTCCACATTGCAAGGTGCAATTCTGAAATTTTTTGCTTTTTCCTGCTAATCCTAGCATGATAAAGAAGATTCAAAGAGAGTGAGATGCCAGCTCCTTTCATTCAGTCAGTAGCTTCAAACATTTCTGGACGTTTTTCAATGGCAAAAATCAATGAATATTGTAAATGCACAAACAGTAATATCTCCACATTGCACGGTGCAATTCTGAAATTTTTTGCTTTTTCCTGCTAATCCTAGCATGATAAAGAAGATTCAAAGAGAGTGAGATGCCAGCTCCTTTCATTCAGTCAGTAGCTTCAAACATTTCTGGTATATGAAAAACATGTTTTTCAATGGCAAAAATCAATGAATATTGTAAATGCACAAACAGTAATATCTCCACATTGCAAGGTGCAATTCTGAAATTTTTTGCTTTTTCCTGCTAATCCTAGCATGATAAAGAAGATTCAAAGAGAGTGAGATGCCAGCTCCTTTCATTCAGTCAGTAGCTTCAAACATTTCTGGTATATGAAAAACATGTTTTTCAATGGCAAAAATCAATGAATATTGTAAATGCACAAACAGTAATATCTCCACATTGCACGGTGCAATTCTGAAATTTTTTGCTTTTTCCTGCTAATCCTAGCATGATAAAGAAGATTCAAAGAGAGTGAGATGCCAGCTCCTTTCATTCAGTCAGTAGCTTCAAACATTTCTGGTATATGAAAAACATGTTTTTCAATGGCAAAAATCAATGAATATTGTAAATGCACAAACAGTAATATCTCCACATTGCAAGGTGCAATTCTGAAATTTTTTGCTTTTTCCTGTTAATCCTAGCATGATAAAGAAGATTCAAAGAGAGTGAGATGCCAGCTCCTTTCATTCAGTCAGTAGCTTCAAACATTTCTGGACGTTTTTCAATGGCAAAAATCAATGAATATTGTAAATGCACAAACAGTAATATCTCCACATTGCAAGGTGCAATTCTGAAATTTTTAGCTTTTTCCTGTTAATCCTAGCATGATAAAGAAGATTCAAAGAGAGTGAGATGCCAGCTCCTTTCATTCAGTCAGTAGCTTCAAACATTTCTGGTATATGAAAAACATGTTTTTCAATGGCAAAAATCAATGAATATTGTAAATGCACAAACAGTAATATCTCCACATTGCAAGGTGCAATTCTGAAATTTTTAGCTTTTTCCTGCTAATCCTAGCATGATAAAGAAGATTCAAAGAGAGTGAGATGCCAGCTCCTTTCATTCAGTCAGTAGCTTCAAACATTTCTGGTATATGAAAAACATGTTTTTCAATGGCAAAAATCAATGAATATTGTAAATGCACAAACAGTAATATCTCCACATTGCACGGTGCAATTCTGAAATTTTTAGCTTTTTCCTGCTAATCCTAGCATGATAAAGAAGATTCAAAGAGAGTGAGATGCCAGCTCCTTTCATTCAGTCAGTAGCTTCAAACATTTCTGGTATATGAAAAACATGTTTTTCAATGGCAAAAATCAATGAATATTGTAAATGCACAAACAGTAATATCTCCACATTGCAAGGTGCAATTCTGAATTTTTTTGCTTTTTCCTGTTAATCCTAGCATGATAAAGAAGATTCAAAGAGAGTGAGATGCCAGCTCCTTTCATTCAGTCAGTAGCTTCAAACATTTCTGGTATATGAAAAACATGTTTTTCAATGGCAAAAATCAATGAATATTGTAAATGCACAAACAGTAATATCTCCACATTGCAAGGTGCAATTCTGAAATTTTTAGCTTTTTCCTGCTAATCCTAGCATGATAAAGAAGATTCAAAGAGAGTGAGATGCCAGCTCCTTTCATTCAGTCAGTAGCTTCAAACATTTCTGGACGTTTTTCAATGGCAAAAATCAATGAATATTGTAAATGCACAAACAGTAATATCTCCACATTGCACGGTGCAATTCTGAAATTTTTTGCTTTTTCCTGTTAATCCTAGCATGATAAAGAAGATTCAAAGAGAGTGAGATGCCAGCTCCTTTCATTCAGTCAGTAGCTTCAAACATTTCTGGTATATGAAAAACATGTTTTTCAATGGCAAAAATCAACGAATATTATAAATGCACAAACAGTAATATCTCCACATTGCACGGTGCAATTCTGAAATTTTTTGCTTTTTCCTGTTAATCCTAGCATGATAAAGAAGATTCAAAGAGAGTGAGATGCCAGCTCCTTTCATTCAGTCAGTAGCTTCAAACATTTCTGGTATATGAAAAACATGTTTTTCAATGGCAAAAATCAATGAATATTGTAAATGCACAAACAGTAATATCTCCACATTGCACGGTGCAATTCTGAAATTTTTAGCTTTTTCCTGTTAATCCTAGCATGATAAAGAAGATTCAAAGAGAGTGAGATGCCAGCTCCTTTCATTCAGTCAGTAGCTTCAAACATTTCTGGACGTTTTTCAATGGCAAAAATCAATGAATATTGTAAATGCACAAACAGTAATATCTCCACATTGCAAGGTGCAATTCTGAAATTTTTTGCTTTTTCCTGCTAATCCTAGCATGATAAAGAAGATTCAAAGAGAGTGAGATGCCAGCTCCTTTCATTCAGTCAGTAGCTTCAAACATTTCTGGTATATGAAAAACATGTTTTTCAATGGCAAAAATCAATGAATATTGTAAATGCACAAACAGTAATATCTCCACATTGCAAGGTGCAATTCTGAAATTTTTAGCTTTTTCCTGTTAATCCTAGCATGATAAAGAAGATTCAAAGAGAGTGAGATGCCAGCTCCTTTCATTCAGTCAGTAGCTTCAAACATTTCTGGACGTTTTTCAATGGCAAAAATCAATGAATATTGTAAATGCACAAACAGTAATATCTCCACATTGCACGGTGCAATTCTGAAATTTTTAGTTTTTTCCTGTTAATCCTAGCATGATAAAGAAGATTCAAAGAGAGTGAGATGCCAGCTCCTTTCATTCAGTCAGTAGCTTCAAACATTTCTGGTATATGAAAAACATGTTTTTCAATGGCAAAAATCAATGAATATTGTAAATGCACAAACAGTAATATCTCCACATTGCACGGTGCAATTCTGAAATTTTTTGCTTTTTCCTGCTAATCCTAGCATGATAAAGAAGATTCAAAGAGAGTGAGATGCCAGCTCCTTTCATTCAGTCAGTAGCTTCAAACATTTCTGGACGTTTTTCAATGGCAAAAATCAATGAATATTGTAAATGCACAAACAGTAATATCTCCACATTGCACGGTGCAATTCTGAAATTTTTAGCTTTTTCCTGTTAATCCTAGCATGATAAAGAAGATTCAAAGAGAGTGAGATGCCAGCTCCTTTCATTCAGTCAGTAGCTTCAAACATTTCTGGTATATGAAAAACATGTTTTTCAATGGCAAAAATCAATGAATATTGTAAATGCACAAACAGTAATATCTCCACATTGCACGGTGCAATTCAGAAATTTTTTGCTTTTTCCTGCTAATCCTAGCATGATAAAGAAGATTCAAAGAGAGTGAGATGCCAGCTCCTTTCATTCAGTCAGTAGCTTCAAACATTTCTGGTATATGAAAAACATGTTTTTCAATGGCAAAAATCAATGAATATTGTAAATGCACAAACAGTAATATCTCCACATTGCAAGGTGCAATTCTGAAATTTTTAGCTTTTTCCTGTTAATCCTAGCATGATAAAGAAGATTCAAAGAGAGTGAGATGCCAGCTCCTTTCATTCAGTCAGTAGCTTCAAACATTTCTGGTATATGAAAAACATGTTTTTCAATGGCAAAAATCAATGAATATTGTAAATGCACAAACAGTAATATCTCCACATTGCACGGTGCAATTCTGAAATTTTTTGCTTTTTCCTGCTAATCCTAGCATGATAAAGAAGATTCAAAGAGAGTGAGATGCCAGCTCCTTTCATTCAGTCAGTAGCTTCAAACATTTCTGGTATATGAAAAACATGTTTTTCAATGGCAAAAATCAATGAATATTGTAAATGCACAAACAGTAATATCTCCACATTGCACGGTGCAATTCTGAAATTTTTAGCTTTTTCCTGTTAATCCTAGCATGATAAAGAAGATTCAAAGAGAGTGAGATGCCAGCTCCTTTCATTCAGTCAGTAGCTTCAAACATTTCTGGTATATGAAAAACATGTTTTTCAATGGCAAAAATCAATGAATATTGTAAATGCACAAACAGTAATATCTCCACATTGCAAGGTGCAATTCTGAAATTTTTAGCTTTTTCCTGTTAATCCTAGCATGATAAAGAAGATTCAAAGAGAGTGAGATGCCAGCTCCTTTCATTCAGTCAGTAGCTTCAAACATTTCTGGACGTTTTTCAATGGCAAAAATCAATGAATATTGTAAATGCACAAACAGTAATATCTCCACATTGCACGGTGCAATTCTGAAATTTTTTGCTTTTTCCTGCTAATCCTAGCATGATAAAGAAGATTCAAAGAGAGTGAGATGCCAGCTCCTTTCATTCAGTCAGTAGCTTCAAACATTTCTGGTATATGAAAAACATGTTTTTCAATGGCAAAAATCAATGAATATTGTAAATGCACAAACAGTAATATCTCCACATTGCACGGTGCAATTCTGAAATTTTTAGCTTTTTCCTGTTAATCCTAGCATGATAAAGAAGATTCAAAGAGAGTGAGATGCCAGCTCCTTTCATTCAGTCAGTAGCTTCAAACATTTCTGGACGTTTTTCAATGGCAAAAATCAATGAATATTGTAAATGCACAAACAGTAATATCTCCACATTGCAAGGTGCAATTCTGAAATTTTTTGCTTTTTCCTGCTAATCCTAGCATGATAAAGAAGATTCAAAGAGAGTGAGATGCCAGCTCCTTTCATTCAGTCAGTAGCTTCAAACATTTCTGGTATATGAAAAACATGTTTTTCAATGGCAAAAATCAATGAATATTGTAAATGCACAAACAGTAATATCTCCACATTGCACCGTGCAATTCTGAAATTTTTTGCTTTTTCCTGCTAATCCTAGCATGATAAAGAAGATTCAAAGAGAGTGAGATGCCAGCTCCTTTCATTCAGTCAGTAGCTTCAAACATTTCTGGTATATGAAAAACATGTTTTTCAATGGCAAAAATCAATGAATATTGTAAATGCACAAACAGTAATATCTCCACATTGCACGGTGCAATTCTGAAATTTTTAGCTTTTTCCTGCTAATCCTAGCATGATAAAGAAGATTCAAAGAGAGTGAGATGCCAGCTCCTTTCATTCAGTCAGTAGCTTCAAACATTTCTGGACGTTTTTCAATGGCAAAAATCAATGAATATTGTAAATGCACAAACAGTAATATCTCCACATTGCACGGTGCAATTCTGAAATTTTTTGCTTTTTCCTGCTAATCCTAGCATGATAAAGAAGATTCAAAGAGAGTGAGATGCCAGCTCCTTTCATTCAGTCAGTAGCTTCAAACATTTCTGGTATATGAAAAACATGTTTTTCAATGGCAAAAATCAATGAATATTGTAAATGCACAAACAGTAATATCTCCACATTGCACGGTGCAATTCTGAAATTTTTAGCTTTTTCCTGTTAATCCTAGCATGATAAAGAAGATTCAAAGAGAGTGAGATGCCAGCTCCTTTCATTCAGTCAGTAGCTTCAAACATTTCTGGTATATGAAAAACATGTTTTTCAATGGCAAAAATCAATGAATATTGTAAATGCACAAACAGTAATATCTCCACATTGCACGGTGCAATTCTGAAATTTTTAGCTTTTTCCTGCTAATCCTAGCATGATAAAGAAGATTCAAAGAGAGTGAGATGCCAGCTCCTTTCATTCAGTCAGTAGCTTCAAACATTTCTGGTATATGAAAAACATGTTTTTCAATGGCAAAAATCAATGAATATTGTAAATGCACAAACAGTAATATCTCCACATTGCACGGTGCAATTCTGAAATTTTTTGCTTTTTCCTGCTAATCCTAGCATGATAAAGAAGATTCAAAGAGAGTGAGATGCCAGCTCCTTTCATTCAGTCAGTAGCTTCAAACATTTCTGGACGTTTTTCAATGGCAAAAATCAATGAATATTGTAAATGCACAAACAGTAATATCTCCACATTGCAAGGTGCAATTCTGAAATTTTTTGCTTTTTCCTGTTAATCCTAGCATGATAAAGAAGATTCAAAGAGAGTGAGATGCCAGCTCCTTTCATTCAGTCAGTAGCTTCAAACATTTCTGGTATATGAAAAACATGTTTTTCAATGGCAAAAATCAATGAATATTGTAAATGCACAAACAGTAATATCTCCACATTGCAAGGTGCAATTCTGAAATTTTTAGCTTTTTCCTGCTAATCCTAGCATGATAAAGAAGATTCAAAGAGAGTGAGATGCCAGCTCCTTTCATTCAGTCAGTAGCTTCAAACATTTCTGGACGTTTTTCAATGGCAAAAATCAATGAATATTGTAAATGCACAAACAGTAATATCTCCACATTGCACGGTGCAATTCTGAAATTTTTAGCTTTTTCCTGTTAATCCTAGCATGATAAAGAAGATTCAAAGAGAGTGAGATGCCAGCTCCTTTCATTCAGTCAGTAGCTTCAAACATTTCTGGTATATGAAAAACATGTTTTTCAATGGCAAAAATCAATGAATATTGTAAATGCACAAACAGTAATATCTCCACATTGCACGGTGCAATTCTGAAATTTTTTGCTTTTTCCTGCTAATCCTAGCATGATAAAGAAGATTCAAAGAGAGTGAGATGCCAGCTCCTTTCATTCAGTCCGTAGCTTCAAACATTTCTGGACGTTTTTCAATGGCAAAAATCAATGAATATTGTAAATGCACAAACAGTAATATCTCCACATTGCACGGTGCAATTCTGAAATTTTTAGCTTTTTCCTGTTAATCCTAGCATGATAAAGAAGATTCAAAGAGAGTGAGATGCCAGCTCCTTTCATTCAGTCAGTAGCTTCAAACATTTCTGGTATATGAAAAACATGTTTTTCAATGGCAAAAATCAATGAATATTGTAAATGCACAAACAGTAATATCTCCACATTGCACGGTGCAATTCTGAAATTTTTTGCTTTTTCCTGCTAATCCTAGCATGATAAAGAAGATTCAAAGAGAGTGAGATGCCAGCTCCTTTCATTCAGTCAGTAGCTTCAAACATTTCTGGACGTTTTTCAATGGCAAAAATCAATGAATATTGTAAATGCACAAACAGTAATATCTCCACATTGCACGGTGCAATTCTGAAATTTTTAGCTTTTTCCTGTTAATCCTAGCATGATAAAGAAGATTCAAAGAGAGTGAGATGCCAGCTCCTTTCATTCAGTCAGTAGCTTCAAACATTTCTGGTATATGAAAAACATGTTTTTCAATGGCAAAAATCAATGAATATTGTAAATGCACAAACAGTAATATCTCCACATTGCACGGTGCAATTCAGAAATTTTTTGCTTTTTCCTGCTAATCCTAGCATGATAAAGAAGATTCAAAGAGAGTGAGATGCCAGCTCCTTTCATTCAGTCAGTAGCTTCAAACATTTCTGGTATATGAAAAACATGTTTTTCAATGGCAAAAATCAATGAATATTGTAAATGCACAAACAGTAATATCTCCACATTGCAAGGTGCAATTCTGAAATTTTTAGCTTTTTCCTGTTAATCCTAGCATGATAAAGAAGATTCAAAGAGAGTGAGATGCCAGCTCCTTTCATTCAGTCAGTAGCTTCAAACATTTCTGGTATATGAAAAACATGTTTTTCAATGGCAAAAATCAATGAATATTGTAAATGCACAAACAGTAATATCTCCACATTGCACGGTGCAATTCTGAAATTTTTTGCTTTTTCCTGCTAATCCTAGCATGATAAAGAAGATTCAAAGAGAGTGAGATGCCAGCTCCTTTCATTCAGTCAGTAGCTTCAAACATTTCTGGTATATGAAAAACATGTTTTTCAATGGCAAAAATCAATGAATATTGTAAATGCACAAACAGTAATATCTCCACATTGCACGGTGCAATTCTGAAATTTTTAGCTTTTTCCTGTTAATCCTAGCATGATAAAGAAGATTCAAAGAGAGTGAGATGCCAGCTCCTTTCATTCAGTCAGTAGCTTCAAACATTTCTGGTATATGAAAAACATGTTTTTCAATGGCAAAAATCAATGAATATTGTAAATGCACAAACAGTAATATCTCCACATTGCAAGGTGCAATTCTGAAATTTTTAGCTTTTTCCTGTTAATCCTAGCATGATAAAGAAGATTCAAAGAGAGTGAGATGCCAGCTCCTTTCATTCAGTCAGTAGCTTCAAACATTTCTGGACGTTTTTCAATGGCAAAAATCAATGAATATTGTAAATGCACAAACAGTAATATCTCCACATTGCACGGTGCAATTCTGAAATTTTTTGCTTTTTCCTGCTAATCCTAGCATGATAAAGAAGATTCAAAGAGAGTGAGATGCCAGCTCCTTTCATTCAGTCAGTAGCTTCAAACATTTCTGGTATATGAAAAACATGTTTTTCAATGGCAAAAATCAATGAATATTGTAAATGCACAAACAGTAATATCTCCACATTGCACGGTGCAATTCTGAAATTTTTAGCTTTTTCCTGTTAATCCTAGCATGATAAAGAAGATTCAAAGAGAGTGAGATGCCAGCTCCTTTCATTCAGTCAGTAGCTTCAAACATTTCTGGACGTTTTTCAATGGCAAAAATCAATGAATATTGTAAATGCACAAACAGTAATATCTCCACATTGCAAGGTGCAATTCTGAAATTTTTTGCTTTTTCCTGCTAATCCTAGCATGATAAAGAAGATTCAAAGAGAGTGAGATGCCAGCTCCTTTCATTCAGTCAGTAGCTTCAAACATTTCTGGTATATGAAAAACATGTTTTTCAATGGCAAAAATCAATGAATATTGTAAATGCACAAACAGTAATATCTCCACATTGCACGGTGCAATTCTGAAATTTTTTGCTTTTTCCTGCTAATCCTAGCATGATAAAGAAGATTCAAAGAGAGTGAGATGCCAGCTCCTTTCATTCAGTCAGTAGCTTCAAACATTTCTGGTATATGAAAAACATGTTTTTCAATGGCAAAAATCAATGAATATTGTAAATGCACAAACAGTAATATCTCCACATTGCACGGTGCAATTCTGAAATTTTTAGCTTTTTCCTGCTAATCCTAGCATGATAAAGAAGATTCAAAGAGAGTGAGATGCCAGCTCCTTTCATTCAGTCAGTAGCTTCAAACATTTCTGGACGTTTTTCAATGGCAAAAATCAATGAATATTGTAAATGCACAAACAGTAATATCTCCACATTGCACGGTGCAATTCTGAAATTTTTTGCTTTTTCCTGCTAATCCTAGCATGATAAAGAAGATTCAAAGAGAGTGAGATGCCAGCTCCTTTCATTCAGTCAGTAGCTTCAAACATTTCTGGTATATGAAAAACATGTTTTTCAATGGCAAAAATCAATGAATATTGTAAATGCACAAACAGTAATATCTCCACATTGCACGGTGCAATTCTGAAATTTTTAGCTTTTTCCTGTTAATCCTAGCATGATAAAGAAGATTCAAAGAGAGTGAGATGCCAGCTCCTTTCATTCAGTCAGTAGCTTCAAACATTTCTGGTATATGAAAAACATGTTTTTCAATGGCAAAAATCAATGAATATTGTAAATGCACAAACAGTAATATCTCCACATTGCACGGTGCAATTCTGAAATTTTTAGCTTTTTCCTGCTAATCCTAGCATGATAAAGAAGATTCAAAGAGAGTGAGATGCCAGCTCCTTTCATTCAGTCAGTAGCTTCAAACATTTCTGGTATATGAAAAACGTTTTTCAATGGCAAAAATCAATGAATATTGTAAATGCACAAACAGTAATATCTCCACATTGCACGGTGCAATTCTGAAATTTTTTGCTTTTTCCTGCTAATCCTAGCATGATAAAGAAGATTCAAAGAGAGTGAGATGCCAGCTCCTTTCATTCAGTCAGTAGCTTCAAACATTTCTGGACGTTTTTCAATGGCAAAAATCAATGAATATTGTAAATGCACAAACAGTAATATCTCCACATTGCAAGGTGCAATTCTGAAATTTTTTTCTTTTTCCTGTTAATCCTAGCATGATAAAGAAGATTCAAAGAGAGTGAGATGCCAGCTCCTTTCATTCAGTCAGTAGCTTCAAACATTTCTGGTATATGAAAAACATGTTTTTCAATGGCAAAAATCAATGAATATTGTAAATGCACAAACAGTAATATCTCCACATTGCAAGGTGCAATTCTGAAATTTTTAGCTTTTTCCTGCTAATCCTAGCATGATAAAGAAGATTCAAAGAGAGTGAGATGCCAGCTCCTTTCATTCAGTCAGTAGCTTCAAACATTTCTGGACGTTTTTCAATGGCAAAAATCAATGAATATTGTAAATGCACAAACAGTAATATCTCCACATTGCACGGTGCAATTCTGAAATTTTTAGCTTTTTCCTGTTAATCCTAGCATGATAAAGAAGATTCAAAGAGAGTGAGATGCCAGCTCCTTTCATTCAGTCAGTAGCTTCAAACATTTCTGGTATATGAAAAACATGTTTTTCAATGGCAAAAATCAATGAATATTGTAAATGCACAAACAGTAATATCTCCACATTGCAAGGTGCAATTCTGAAATTTTTTGCTTTTTCCTGTTAATCCTAGCATGATAAAGAAGATTCAAAGAGAGTGAGATGCCAGCTCCTTTCATTCAGTCAGTAGCTTCAAACATTTCTGGTAAATGAAAAACATGTTTTTCAATGGCAAAAATCAATGAATATTGTAAATGCACAAACAGTAATATCTCCACATTGCAAGGTGCAATTCTGAAATTTTTAGCTTTTTCCTGCTAATCCTAGCATGATAAAGAAGATTCAAAGAGAGTGAGATGCCAGCTCCTTTCATTCAGTCAGTAGCTTCAAACATTTCTGGTATATGAAAAACATGTTTTTCATATACCAGAAATGTTTGAAGCTACTGACTGAATGAAAGGAGCTGGCATCTCACTCTCTTTGAATCTTCTTTATCATGCTAGGATTAACAGGAAAAAGCTAAAAATTTCAGAATTGCACCGTGCAATGTGGAGATATTACTGTTTGTGCATTTACAATATTCATTGATTTTTGCCATTGAAAAACATGTTTTTCATATACCAGAAATGTTTGAAGCTACTGACTGAATGAAAGGAGCTGGCATCTCACTCTCTTTGAATCTTCTTTATCATGCTAGGATTAACAGGAAAAAGCTAAAAATTTCAGAATTGCACCGTGCAATGTGGAGATATTACTGTTTGTGCATTTACAATATTCATTGATTTTTGCCATTGAAAAACATGTTTTTCATATACCAGAAATGTTTGAAGCTACTGACTGAATGAAAGGAGCTGGCATCTCACTCTCTTTGAATCTTCTTTATCATGCTAGGATTAACAGGAAAAAGCTAAAAATTTCAGAATTGCACCGTGCAATGTGGAGATATTACTGTTTGTGCATTTACAATATTCATTGATTTTTGCCATTGAAAAACGTCCAGAAATGTTTGAAGCTACTGACTGAATGAAAGGAGCTGGCATCTCACTCTCTTTGAATCTTCTTTATCATGCTAGGATTAACAGGAAAAAGCAAAAAATTTCAGAATTGCACCTTGCAATGTGGAGATATTACTGTTTGTGCATTTACAATATTCATTGATTTTTGCCATTGAAAAACATGTTTTTCATATACCAGAAATGTTTGAAGCTACTGACTGAATGAAAGGAGCTGGCATCTCACTCTCTTTGAATCTTCTTTATCATGCTAGGATTAGCAGGAAAAAGCAAAAAATTTCAGAATTGCACCGTGCAATGTGGAGATATTACTGTTTGTGCATTTACAATATTCATTGATTTTTGCCATTGAAAAACGTCCAGAAATGTTTGAAGCTACTGACTGAATGAAAGGAGCTGGCATCTCACTCTCTTTGAATCTTCTTTATCATGCTAGGATTAGCAGGAAAAAGCAAAAAATTTCAGAATTGCACCTTGCAATGTGGAGATATTACTGTTTGTGCATTTACAATATTCATTGATTTTTGCCATTGAAAAACATGTTTTTCATATACCAGAAATGTTTGAAGCTACTGACTGAATGAAAGGAGCTGGCATCTCACTCTCTTTGAATCTTCTTTATCATGCTAGGATTAGCAGGAAAAAGCAAAAAATTTCAGAATTGCACCGTGCAATGTGGAGATATTACTGTTTGTGCATTTACAATATTCATTGATTTTTGCCATTGAAAAACATGTTTTTCATATACCAGAAATGTTTGAAGCTACTGACTGAATGAAAGGAGCTGGCATCTCACTCTCTTTGAATCTTCTTTATCATGCTAGGATTAGCAGGAAAAAGCAAAAAATTTCAGAATTGCACCGTGCAATGTGGAGATATTACTGTTTGTGCATTTACAATATTCATTGATTTTTGCCATTGAAAAACGTCCAGAAATGTTTGAAGCTACTGACTGAATGAAAGGAGCTGGCATCTCACTCTCTTTGAATCTTCTTTATCATGCTAGGATTAGCAGGAAAAAGCAAAAAATTTCAGAATTGCACCTTGCAATGTGGAGATATTACTGTTTGTGCATTTACAATATTCATTGATTTTTGCCATTGAAAAACATGTTTTTCATATACCAGAAATGTTTGAAGCTACTGACTGAATGAAAGGAGCTGGCATCTCACTCTCTTTGAATCTTCTTTATCATGCTAGGATTAGCAGGAAAAAGCAAAAAATTTCAGAATTGCACCGTGCAATGTGGAGATATTACTGTTTGTGCATTTACAATATTCATTGATTTTTGCCATTGAAAAACATGTTTTTCATATACCAGAAATGTTTGAAGCTACTGACTGAATGAAAGGAGCTGGCATCTCACTCTCTTTGAATCTTCTTTATCATGCTAGGATTAGCAGGAAAAAGCAAAAAATTTCAGAATTGCACCTTGCAATGTGGAGATATTACTGTTTGTGCATTTACAATATTCATTGATTTTTGCCATTGAAAAACATGTTTTTCATATACCAGAAATGTTTGAAGCTACTGACTGAATGAAAGGAGCTGGCATCTCACTCTCTTTGAATCTTCTTTATCATGCTAGGATTAGCAGGAAAAAGCAAAAAATTTCAGAATTGCACCGTGCAATGTGGAGATATTACTGTTTGTGCATTTACAATATTCATTGATTTTTGCCATTGAAAAACGTCCAGAAATGTTTGAAGCTACTGACTGAATGAAAGGAGCTGGCATCTCACTCTCTTTGAATCTTCTTTATCATGCTAGGATTAACAGGAAAAAGCAAAAAATTTCAGAATTGCACCGTGCAATGTGGAGATATTACTGTTTGTGCATTTACAATATTCATTGATTTTTGCCATTGAAAAACATGTTTTTCATATACCAGAAATGTTTGAAGCTACTGACTGAATGAAAGGAGCTGGCATCTCACTCTCTTTGAATCTTCTTTATCATGCTAGGATTAACAGGAAAAAGCAAAAAATTTCAGAATTGCACCTTGCAATGTGGAGATATTACTGTTTGTGCATTTACAATATTCATTGATTTTTGCCATTGAAAAACATGTTTTTCATATACCAGAAATGTTTGAAGCTACTGACTGAATGAAAGGAGCTGGCATCTCACTCTCTTTGAATCTTCTTTATCATGCTAGGATTAACAGGAAAAAGCAAAAAATTTCAGAATTGCACCGTGCAATGTGGAGATATTACTGTTTGTGCATTTACAATATTCATTGATTTTTGCCATTGAAAAACATGTTTTTCATATACCAGAAATGTTTGAAGCTACTGACTGAATGAAAGGAGCTGGCATCTCACTCTCTTTGAATCTTCTTTATCATGCTAGGATTAGCAGGAAAAAGCTAAAAATTTCAGAATTGCACCGTGCAATGTGGAGATATTACTGTTTGTGCATTTACAATATTCATTGATTTTTGCCATTGAAAAACATGTTTTTCATATACCAGAAATGTTTGAAGCTACTGACTGAATGAAAGGAGCTGGCATCTCACTCTCTTTGAATCTTCTTTATCATGCTAGGATTAGCAGGAAAAAGCAAAAAATTTCAGAATTGCACCGTGCAATGTGGAGATATTACTGTTTGTGCATTTACAATATTCATTGATTTTTGCCATTGAAAAACGTCCAGAAATGTTTGAAGCTACTGACTGAATGAAAGGAGCTGGCATCTCACTCTCTTTGAATCTTCTTTATCATGCTAGGATTAACAGGAAAAAGCAAAAAATTTCAGAATTGCACCGTGCAATGTGGAGATATTACTGTTTGTGCATTTACAATATTCATTGATTTTTGCCATTGAAAAACATGTTTTTCATATACCAGAAATGTTTGAAGCTACTGACTGAATGAAAGGAGCTGGCATCTCACTCTCTTTGAATCTTCTTTATCATGCTAGGATTAACAGGAAAAAGCAAAAAATTTCAGAATTGCACCTTGCAATGTGGAGATATTACTGTTTGTGCATTTACAATATTCATTGATTTTTGCCATTGAAAAACATGTTTTTCATATACCAGAAATGTTTGAAGCTACTGACTGAATGAAAGGAGCTGGCATCTCACTCTCTTTGAATCTTCTTTATCATGCTAGGATTAACAGGAAAAAGCTAAAAATTTCAGAATTGCACAGTGCAATGTGGAGATATTACTGTTTGTGCATTTACAATATTCATTGATTTTTGCCATTGAAAAACATGTTTTTCATATACCAGAAATGTTTGAAGCTACTGACTGAATGAAAGGAGCTGGCATCTCACTCTCTTTGAATCTTCTTTATCATGCTAGGATTAACAGGAAAAAGCTAAAAATTTCAGAATTGCACCTTGCAATGTGGAGATATTACTGTTTGTGCATTTACAATATTCATTGATTTTTGCCATTGAAAAACATGTTTTTCATATACCAGAAATGTTTGAAGCTACTGACTGAATGAAAGGAGCTGGCATCTCACTCTCTTTGAATCTTCTTTATCATGCTAGGATTAACAGGAAAAAGCTAAAAATTTCAGAATTGCACCGTGCAATGTGGAGATATTACTGTTTGTGCATTTACAATATTCATTGATTTTTGCCATTGAAAAACATGTTTTTCATATACCAGAAATGTTTGAAGCTACTGACTGAATGAAAGGAGCTGGCATCTCACTCTCTTTGAATCTTCTTTATCATGCTAGGATTAGCAGGAAAAAGCAAAAAATTTCAGAATTGCACCGTGCAATGTGGAGATATTACTGTTTGTGCATTTACAATATTCATTGATTTTTGCCATTGAAAAACGTCCAGAAATGTTTGAAGCTACTGACTGAATGAAAGGAGCTGGCATCTCACTCTCTTTGAATCTTCTTTATCATGCTAGGATTAGCAGGAAAAAGCAAAAAATTTCAGAATTGCACCTTGCAATGTGGAGATATTACTGTTTGTGCATTTACAATATTCATTGATTTTTGCCATTGAAAAACGTCCAGAAATGTTTGAAGCTACTGACTGAATGAAAGGAGCTGGCATCTCACTCTCTTTGAATCTTCTTTATCATGCTAGGATTAACAGGAAAAAGCAAAAAATTTCAGAATTGCACCTTGCAATGTGGAGATATTACTGTTTGTGCATTTACAATATTCATTGATTTTTGCCATTGAAAAACATGTTTTTCATATACCAGAAATGTTTGAAGCTACTGACTGAATGAAAGGAGCTGGCATCTCACTCTCTTTGAATCTTCTTTATCATGCTAGGATTAACAGGAAAAAGCTAAAAATTTCAGAATTGCACCGTGCAATGTGGAGATATTACTGTTTGTGCATTTACAATATTCATTGATTTTTGCCATTGAAAAACATGTTTTTCATATACCAGAAATGTTTGAAGCTACTGACTGAATGAAAGGAGCTGGCATCTCACTCTCTTTGAATCTTCTTTATCATGCTAGGATTAGCAGGAAAAAGCAAAAAATTTCAGAATTGCACCGTGCAATGTGGAGATATTACTGTTTGTGCATTTACAATATTCATTGATTTTTGCCATTGAAAAACGTCCAGAAATGTTTGAAGCTACTGACTGAATGAAAGGAGCTGGCATCTCACTCTCTTTGAATCTTCTTTATCATGCTAGGATTAGCAGGAAAAAGCAAAAATTTCAGAATTGCACCTTGCAATGTGGAGATATTACTGTTTGTGCATTTACAATATTCATTGATTTTTGCCATTGAAAAACATGTTTTTCATATACCAGAAATGTTTGAAGCTACTGACTGAATGAAAG
>NW_027369769.1:0-40397 GCF_046119375.1 Phyllobates terribilis | reverse complement strand
CAGGAAAAAGCAAAAAATTTCAGAATTGCACCTTGCAATGCGGAGAAATTACTGTTTGTGCATTTACAATATTCATTGATTTTTGCCATTGAAAAACGTCCAGAAATGATTGAAGCTACTGACTGAATGAAAGGAGCTGGCATCTCACTCTCTTTGAATCTTCTTTATCATGCTAAGAGGAGCAGGAAAAAGCAAAAAATTTCAGAATTGCACCTTGCAATGCGGAGAAATTACTGTTTGTGCATTTACAATATTCACTGATTTTTGCCATTGAAAAACGTCCAGAAATGATTGAAGCAACTGACTGAAAGAAAGGAGCTGGCATCTCACTCTCTTTGAATCTTCCTTATCATGCTAAGAGGAGCAGGAAAAAGCAAAAAATTTCAGAATTGCACCTTGCAATGCGGAGAAATTACTGTTTGTGCATTTACAATATTCATTGATTTTTGCCATTGAAAAACGTCCAGAAATAATTGAAGCTACTGACTGAATGAAAGGAGCTGGCATCTCACTCTCTTTGAATCTTCTTTATCATGCTAAGAGGAGCAGGAAAAAGCAAAAAAATTCAGAATTGCAACTTGCAATGCGGAGAAATTACTGTTTGTGCATTTACAATATTCATTGATTTTTGCCATTGAAAAACATCATGTTATTCATATACCAGAAATGATTGAAGCTACTGACTGAATGAAAGGAGCTGGCATCTCACTCTCTTTGAATCTTCTTTATCATGCTAAGAGGAGCAGGAAAAAGCAAAAAATTTCAGAATTGCACCTTGCAATGCGGAGAAATTACTGTTTGTGCATTTACAATATTCATTGATTTTTGCTATTGAAAAACGTCCAGAAATGATTGAAGCTACTGACTGAATGAAAGGAGCTGGCATCTCACTCTCTTTGAATCTTCTTTATCATGCTAAGAGGAGCAGGAAAAAGCAAAAAATTTCAGAATTGCACCTTGCAATGCGGAGAAATTACTGTTTGTGCTTTTACAATATTCATTGATTTTTGCCATTGAAAAACATCATGTTATTCATATACCAGAAATGTTTGAAGCTACTGACTGAATGAAAGGAGCTGGCATCTCACTCTCTTTGAATCTTCTTTATCATGCTAAGAGGAGCAGGAAAAAGCAAAAAATTTCAGAATTGCACCTTGCAATGCGGAGAAATTACTGTTTGTGCATTTACAATATTCATTGATTTTTGCCATTGAAAAATGTCCAGAAATGATTGAAGCTGCTGACTGAATGAAAGGAGCTGGCATCTCACTCTCTTTGAATCTTCTTTATCATGCTAAGAGGAGCAGGAAAAAGCAAAAAATTTCAGAATTGCACCTTGCAATGCGGAGAAATTACTGTTTGTGCATTTACAATATTCATTGATTTTTGCCATTGAAAAACATCATGTTATTCATATACCAGAAATGATTGAAGCTACTGACTGAATGAAAGGAGCTGGCATCTCACTCTCTTTGAATCTTCTTTATCATGCTAAGAGGAGCAGGAAAAAGCAAAAAATTTCAGAATTGCACCTTGCAATGCGGAGAAATTACTGTTTGTGCATTTACAATATTCATTGATTTTTGCCATTGAAAAACGTCCAGAAATGATTGAAGCTACTGACTGAATGAAAGGAGCTGGCATCTCACTCTCTTTGAATCTTCTTTATCATGCTAAGAGGAGCAGGAAAAAGCAAAAAATTTCAGAATTGCACCTTGCAATGCGGAGAAATTACTGTTTGTGCATTTACAATATTCATTGATTTTTGCCATTGAAAAACATCCAGAAATGATTGAAGCTACTGACTGAATGAAAGGAGCTGGCATCTCACTCTCTTTGAATCTTCTTTATCATGCTAAGAGGAGCAGGAAAAAGCAAAAAATTTCAGAATTGCACCTTGCAATGCGGAGAAATTACTGTTTGTGCATTTACAATATTCATTGATTTTTGCCATTGAAAAACATCATGTTATTCATATACTAGAAATGTTTGAAGCTACTGACTGAATGAAAGGAGCTGGCATCTCACTCTCTTTGAATCTTCTTTATCATGCTAAGAGGAGCAGGAAAAAGCAAAAAATTTCAGAATTGCACCTTGCAATGCGGAGAAATTACTGTTTGTGCATTTACAATATTCATTGATTTTTGCCATTGAAAAACGTCCAGAAATGATTGAAGCTACTGACTGAATGAAAGGAGCTGGCATCTCACTCTCTTTGAATCTTCTTTATCATGCTAAGAGGAGCAGGAAAAAGCAAAAAATTTCAGAATTGCACCTTGCAATGCGGAGAAATTACTGTTTGTGCATTTACAATATTCATTGATTTTTGCCATTGAAAAACATCATGTTATTCATATACCAGAAATGATTGAAGCTACTGACTGAATGAAAGGAGCTGGCATCTCGCTCTCTTTGAATCTTCTTTATCATGCTAAGAGGAGCAGGAAAAAGCAAAAAATTTCAGAATTGCACCTTGCAATGCGGAGAAATTACTGTTTGTGCATTTACAATATTCATTGATTTTTGCCATTGAAAAACGTCCAGAAATGATTGAAGCTACTGACTGAATGAAAGGAGCTGGCATCTCACTCTCTTTGAATCTTCTTTATCATGCTAAGAGGAGCAGGAAAAAGCAAAAAATTTCAGAATTGCACCTTGCAATGTGGAGAAATTACTGTTTGTGCATTTACAATATTCATTGATTTTTGCCATTGAAAAACATCATGTTATTCATATACCAGAAATGATTGAAGCTACTGACTGAATGAAAGGAGCTGGCATCTCACTCTCTTTGAATCTTCTTTATCATGCTAAGAGGAGCAGGAAAAAGCAAAAAATTTCAGAATTGCACCTTGCAATGCGGAGAAATTACTGTTTGTGCATTTACAATATTCATTGATTTTTGCCATTGAAAAACGTCCAGAAATGATTGAAGCTACTGACTGAATGAAAGGAGCTGGCATCTCACTCTCTTTGAATCTTCTTTATCATGCTAAGAGGAGCAGGAAAAAGCAAAAAATTTCAGAATTGCACCTTGCAATGCGGAGAAATTACTGTTTGTGCTTTTACAATATTCATTGATTTTTGCCATTGAAAAACATCATGTTATTCATATACCAGAAATGTTTGAAGCTACTGACTGAATGAAAGGAGCTGGCATCTCACTCTCTTTGAATCTTCTTTATCATGCTAAGAGGAGCAGGAAAAAGCAAAAAATTTCAGAATTGCACCTTGCAATGCGGAGAAATTACTGTTTGTGCATTTACAATATTCATTGATTTTTGCCATTGAAAAACGTCCAGAAATGATTGAAGCTACTGACTGAATGAAAGGAGCTGGCATCTCACTCTCTTTGAATCTTCTTTATCATGCTAAGAGGAGCAGGAAAAAGCAAAAAATTTCAGAATTGCACCTTGCAATGCGGAGAAATTACTGTTTGTGCATTTACAATATTCATTGATTTTTGCCATTGAAAAACGTCCAGAAATGATTGAAGCTACTGACTGAATGAAAGGAGCTGGCATCTCACTCTCTTTGAATCTTCTTTATCATGCTAAGAGGAGCAGGAAAAAGCAAAAAATTTCAGAATTGCAACTTGCAATGCGGAGAAATTACTGTTTGTGCATTTACAATATTCATTGATTTTTGCCATTGAAAAACATCATGTTATTCATATACCAGAAATGATTGAAGCTACTGACTGAATGAAAGGAGCTGGCATCTCACTCTCTTTGAATCTTCTTTATCATGCTAAGAGGAGCAGGAAAAAGCAAAAAATTTCAGAATTGCACCTTGCAATGCGGAGAAATTACTGTTTGTGCATTTACAATATTCATTGATTTTTGCCATTGAAAAACATCATGTTATTCATATACCAGAAATGTTTGAAGCTACTGACTGAATGAAAGGAGCTGGCATCTCACTCTCTTTGAATCTTCTTTATCATGCTAAGAGGAGCAGGAAAAAGCAAAAAATTTCAGAATTGCACCTTGCAATGCGGAGAAATTACTGTTTGTGCATTTACAATATTCATTGATTTTTGCCATTGAAAAACGTCCAGAAATGATTGAAGCTACTGACTGAATGAAAGGAGCTGGCATCTCACTCTCTTTGAATCTTCTTTATCATGCTGAGAGGAGCAGGAAAATGCAAGAAATTTCAGAATTGCACCTTGCAATGCGGAGAAATTACTGTTTGTGCATTTACAATATTCATTGATTTTTGCCATTGAAAAACATCCAGAAATGATTGAAGCTACTGACTGAATGAAAGGAGCTGGCATCTCACTCTCTTTGAATCTTCTTTATCATGCTAAGAGGAGCAGGAAAAAGCCAAAAATTTCAGAATTGCACCTTGCAATGCGGAGAAATTACTGTTTGTGCATTTACAATATTCATTGATTTTTGCCATTGAAAAACATCATGTTATTCATATACCAGAAATGATTGAAGCTACTGACTGAATGAAAGGAGCTGGCATCTCACTCTCTTTGAATCTTCTTTATCATGCAAAGAGGAGCAGGAAAAAGCAAAAAATTTCAGAATTGCACCTTGCAATGCGGAGAAATTACTGTTTGTGCATTTACAATATTCATTGATTTTTGCCATTGAAAAACGTCCAGAAATGATTGAAGCTACTGACTGAATGAAAGGAGCTGGCATCTCACTCTCTTTGAATCTTCTTTATCATGCTAAGAGGAGCAGGAAAAAGCAAAAAATTTCAGAATTGCACCTTGCAATGCGGAGAAATTACTGTTTGTGCATTTACAATATTCATTGATTTTTGCCATTGAAAAATGTCCAGAAATGATTGAAGCTGCTGACTGAATGAAAGGAGCTGGCATCTCACTCTCTTTGAATCTTCTTTATCATGCTAAGAGGAGCAGGAAAAAGCAAAAAATTTCAGAATTGCACCTTGCAATGCGGAGAAATTACTGTTTGTGCATTTACAATATTCATTGATTTTTGCCATTGAAAAACATCATGTTATTCATATACCAGAAATGATTGAAGCTACTGACTGAATGAAAGGAGCTGGCATCTCACTCTCTTTGAATCTTCTTTATCATGCTAAGAGGAGCAGGAAAAAGCAAAAAATTTCAGAATTGCACCTTGCAATGCGGAGAAATTACTGTTTGTGCATTTACAATATTCATTGATTTTTGCCATTGAAAAACGTCCAGAAATGATTGAAGCTACTGACTGAATGAAAGGAGCTGGCATCTCACTCTCTTTGAATCTTCTTTATCATGCTAAGAGGAGCAGGAAAAAGCAAAAAATTTCAGAATTGCACCTTGCAATGCGGAGAAATTACTGTTTGTGCATTTACAATATTCATTGATTTTTGCCATTGAAAAACGTCCAGAAATGATTGAAGCTACTGACTGAATGAAAGGAGCTGGCATCTCACTCTCTTTGAATCTTCTTTATCATGCTAAGAGGAGCAGGAAAAAGCAAAAAATTTCAGAATTGCACCTTGCAATGCGGAGAAATTACTGTTTGTGCATTTACAATATTCATTGATTTTTGCCATTGAAAAACATCATGTTATTCATATACCAGAAATGTTTGAAGCTACTGACTGAATGAAAGGAGCTGGCATCTCACTCTCTTTGAATCTTCTTTATCATGCTAAGAGGAGCAGGAAAAAGCAAAAAATTTCAGAATTGCACCTTGCAATGCGGAGAAATTACTGTTTGTGCATTTACAATATTCATTGATTTTTGCCATTGAAAAACGTCCAGAAATGATTGAAGCTACTGACTGAATGAAAGGAGCTGGCATCTCACTCTCTTTGAATCTTCTTTATCATGCTAAGAGGAGCAGGAAAAAGCAAAAAATTTCAGAATTGCACCTTGCAATGCGGAGAAATTACTGTTTGTGCATTTACAATATTCATTGATTTTTGCCATTGAAAAACATCATGTTATTCATATACCAGAAATGATTGAAGCTACTGACTGAATGAAAGGAGCTGGCATCTCGCTCTCTTTGAATCTTCTTTATCATGCTAAGAGGAGCAGGAAAAAGCAAAAAATTTCAGAATTGCACCTTGCAATGCGGAGAAATTACTGTTTGTGCATTTACAATATTCATTGATTTTTGCCATTGAAAAACGTCCAGAAATGATTGAAGCTACTGACTGAATGAAAGGAGCTGGCATCTCACTCTCTTTGAATCTTCTTTATCATGCTAAGAGGAGCAGGAAAAAGCAAAAAATTTCAGAATTGCACCTTGCAATGTGGAGAAATTACTGTTTGTGCATTTACAATATTCATTGATTTTTGCCATTGAAAAACATCATGTTATTCATATACCAGAAATGATTGAAGCTACTGACTGAATGAAAGGAGCTGGCATCTCACTCTCTTTGAATCTTCTTTATCATGCTAAGAGGAGCAGGAAAAAGCAAAAAATTTCAGAATTGCACCTTGCAATGCGGAGAAATTACTGTTTGTGCATTTACAATATTCATTGATTTTTGCCATTGAAAAACGTCCAGAAATGATTGAAGCTACTGACTGAATGAAAGGAGCTGGCATCTCACTCTCTTTGAATCTTCTTTATCATGCTAAGAGGAGCAGGAAAAAGCAAAAAATTTCAGAATTGCACCTTGCAATGCGGAGAAATTACTGTTTGTGCTTTTACAATATTCATTGATTTTTGCCATTGAAAAACATCATGTTATTCATATACCAGAAATGTTTGAAGCTACTGACTGAATGAAAGGAGCTGGCATCTCACTCTCTTTGAATCTTCTTTATCATGCTAAGAGGAGCAGGAAAAAGCAAAAAATTTCAGAATTGCACCTTGCAATGCGGAGAAATTACTGTTTGTGCATTTACAATATTCATTGATTTTTGCCATTGAAAAACGTCCAGAAATGATTGAAGCTACTGACTGAATGAAAGGAGCTGGCATCTCACTCTCTTTGAATCTTCTTTATCATGCTAAGAGGAGCAGGAAAAAGCAAAAAATTTCAGAATTGCACCTTGCAATGCGGAGAAATTACTGTTTGTGCATTTACAATATTCATTGATTTTTGCCATTGAAAAACGTCCAGAAATGATTGAAGCTACTGACTGAATGAAAGGAGCTGGCATCTCACTCTCTTTGAATCTTCTTTATCATGCTAAGAGGAGCAGGAAAAAGCAAAAAATTTCAGAATTGCAACTTGCAATGCGGAGAAATTACTGTTTGTGCATTTACAATATTCATTGATTTTTGCCATTGAAAAACATCATGTTATTCATATACCAGAAATGATTGAAGCTACTGACTGAATGAAAGGAGCTGGCATCTCACTCTCTTTGAATCTTCTTTATCATGCTAAGAGGAGCAGGAAAAAGCAAAAAATTTCAGAATTGCACCTTGCAATGCGGAGAAATTACTGTTTGTGCATTTACAATATTCATTGATTTTTGCCATTGAAAAACGTCCAGAAATGATTGAAGCTACTGACTGAATGAAAGGAGCTGGCATCTCACTCTCTTTGAATCTTCTTTATCATGCTAAGAGGAGCAGGAAAAAGCAAAAAATTTCAGAATTGCACCTTGCAATGCGGAGAAATTACTGTTTGTGCATTTACAATATTCATTGATTTTTGCCATTGAAAAACGTCCAGAAATGATTGAAGCTACTGACTGAATGAAAGGAGCTGGCATCTCACTCTCTTTGAATCTTCTTTATCATGCTAAGAGGAGCAGGAAAAAGCAAAAAATTTCAGAATTGCACCTTGCAATGCGGAGAAATTACTGTTTGTGCATTTACAATATTCATTAATTTTTGCCATTGAAAAACATCATGTTATTCATATCCCAGAAATGTTTGAAGCTACTGACTGAATGAAAGAAGCTGGCATCTCACTCTCTTTGAATCTTCTTTATCATGCTAAGAGGAGCAGGAAAAAGCAAAAAATTTCAGAATTGCACCTTGCAATGCGGAGAAATTACTGTTTGTGCATTTACAATATTCATTGATTTTTGCCATTGAAAAACGTCCAGAAATGATTGAAGCTACTGACTGAATGAAAGGAGCTGGCATCTCACTCTCTTTGAATCTTCTTTATCATGCTAAGAGGAGCAGGAAAAAGCAAAAAATTTCAGAATTGCACCTTGCAATGCGGAGAAATTACTGTTTGTGCATTTACAATATTCATTGATTTTTGCCATTGAAAAACATCATGTTATTCATATACCAGAAATGTTTGAAGCTACTGACTGAATGAAAGGAGCTGGCATCTCACTCTCTTTGAATCTTCTTTATCATGCTAAGAGGAGCAGGAAAAAGCAAAAAATTTCAGAATTGCACCTTGCAATGCGGAGAAATTACTGTTTGTGCATTTACAATATTCATTGATTTTTGCCATTGAAAAACGTCCAGAAATGATTGAAGCTACTGACTGAATGAAAGGAGCTGGCATCTCACTCTCTTTGAATCTTCTTTATCATGCTAAGAGGAGCAGGAAAAAGCAAAAAATTTCAGAATTGCACCTTGCAATGCGGAGAAATTACTGTTTGTGCATTTACAATATTCATTGATTTTTGCCATTGAAAAACGTCCAGAAATGATTGAAGCTACTGACTGAATGAAAGGAGCTGGCATCTCACTCTCTTTGAATCTTCTTTATCATGCTAAGAGGAGCAGGAAAAAGCAAAAAATTTCAGAATTGCAACTTGCAATGCGGAGAAATTACTGTTTGTGCATTTACAATATTCATTGATTTTTGCCATTGAAAAACATCATGTTATTCATATACCAGAAATGATTGAAGCTACTGACTGAATGAAAGGAGCTGGCATCTCACTCTCTTTGAATCTTCTTTATCATGCTAAGAGGAGCAGGAAAAAGCAAAAAATTTCAGAATTGCACCTTGCAATGCGGAGAAATTACTGTTTGTGCATTTACAATATTCATTGATTTTTGCCATTGAAAAACGTCCAGAAATGATTGAAGCTACTGACTGAATGAAAGGAGCTGGCATCTCACTCTCTTTGAATCTTCTTTATCATGCTAAGAGGAGCAGGAAAAAGCAAAAAATTTCAGAATTGCACCTTGCAATGCGGAGAAATTACTGTTTGTGCATTTACAATATTCATTGATTTTTGCCATTGAAAAACGTCCAGAAATGATTGAAGCTACTGACTGAATGAAAGGAGCTGGCATCTCACTCTCTTTGAATCTTCTTTATCATGCTAAGAGGAGCAGGAAAAAGCAAAAAATTTCAGAATTGCACCTTGCAATGCGGAGAAATTACTGTTTGTGCATTTACAATATTCATTAATTTTTGCCATTGAAAAACATCATGTTATTCATATCCCAGAAATGTTTGAAGCTACTGACTGAATGAAAGAAGCTGGCATCTCACTCTCTTTTAATCTTCTTTATCATGCTAAGAGGAGCAGGAAAAAGCAAAAAATTTCAGAATTGCACCTTGCAATGCGGAGAAATTACTGTTTGTGCATTTACAATATTCATTGATTTTTGCCATTGAAAAACGTCCAGAAATGATTGAAGCTACTGACTGAATGAAAGGAGCTGGCATCTCACTCTCTTTGAATCTTCTTTATCATGCTAAGAGGAGCAGGAAAAAGCAAAAAATTTCAGAATTGCACCTTGCAATGCGGAGAAATTACTGTTTGTGCATTTACAATATTCATTGATTTTTGCCATTGAAAAACATCATGTTATTCATATACCAGAAATGATTGAAGCTACTGACTGAATGAAAGGAGCTGGCATCTCACTCTCTTTGAATCTTCTTTATCATGCAAAGAGGAGCAGGAAAAAGCAAAAAATTTCAGAATTGCACCTTGCAATGCGGAGAAATTACTGTTTGTGCATTTACAATATTCATTGATTTTTGCCATTGAAAAACGTCCAGAAATGATTGAAGCTACTGACTGAATGAAAGGAGCTGGCATCTCACTCTCTTTGAATCTTCTTTATCATGCTAAGAGGAGCAGGAAAAAGCAAAAAATTTCAGAATTGCACCTTGCAATGCGGAGAAATTACTGTTTGTGCATTTACAATATTCATTGATTTTTGCCATTGAAAAACGTCCAGAAATGATTGAAGCAACTGACTGAATGAAAGGAGCTGGCATCTCACTCTCTTTGAATCTTCTTTATCATGCTAAGAGGAGCAGGAAAAAGCAAAAAATTTCAGAATTGCACCTTGCAATGCGGAGAAATTACTGTTTGTGCATTTACAATATTCATTGATTTTTGCCATTGAAAAACGTCCAGAAATAATTGAAGCTACTGACTGAATGAAAGGAGCTGGCATCTCACTCTCTTTGAATCTTCTTTATCATGCTAAGAGGAGCAGGAAAATGCAAAAAATTTCAGAATTGCAACTTGCAATGCGGAGAAATTACTGTTTGTGCATTTACAATATTCATTGATTTTTGCCATTGAAAAACATCATGTTATTTATATACCAGAAATGATTGAAGCTACTGACTGAATGAAAGGAGCTGGCATCTCACTCTCTTTGAATCTTCTTTATCATGCTAAGAGGAGCAGGAAAAAGCAAAAAATTTCAGAATTGCACCTTGCAATGCGGAGAAATTACTGTTTGTGCATTTACAATATTCATTGATTTTTGCCATTGAAAAACGTCCAGAAATGATTTAAGCTACTGACTGAATGAAAGGAGCTGGCATCTCACTCTCTTTGAATCTTCTTTATCATGCTAAGAGGAGCAGGAAAAAGCAAAAAATTTCAGAATTGCACCTTGCAATGCGGAGAAATTACTGTTTGTGCTTTTACAATATTCATTGATTTTTGCCATTGAAAAACATCATGTTATTCATATACCAGAAATGATTGAAGCTACTGACTGAATGAAAGGAGCTGGCATCTCACTCTCTTTGAATCTTCTTTATCATGCAAAGAGGAGCAGGAAAAAGCAAAAAATTTCAGAATTGCACCTTGCAATGCGGAGAAATTACTGTTTGTGCATTTACAATATTCATTGATTTTTGCCATTGAAAAACGTCCAGAAATGATTGAAGCTACTGACTGAATGAAAGGAGCTGGCATCTCACTCTCTTTGAATCTTCTTTATCATGCTAAGAGGAGCAGGAAAAAGCAAAAAATTTCAGAATTGCACCTTGCAATGCGGAGAAATTACTGTTTGTGCATTTACAATATTCATTGATTTTTGCCATTGAAAAACGTCCAGAAATGATTGAAGCAACTGACTGAATGAAAGGAGCTGGCATCTCACTCTCTTTGAATCTTCTTTATCATGCTAAGAGGAGCAGGAAAAAGCAAAAAATTTCAGAATTGCACCTTGCAATGCGGAGAAATTACTGTTTGTGCATTTACAATATTCATTGATTTTTGCCATTGAAAAACGTCCAGAAATAATTGAAGCTACTGACTGAATGAAAGGAGCTGGCATCTCACTCTCTTTGAATCTTCTTTATCATGCTAAGAGGAGCAGGAAAAAGCAAAAAATTTCAGAATTGCAACTTGCAATGCGGAGAAATTACTGTTTGTGCATTTACAATATTCATTGATTTTTGCCATTGAAAAACATCATGTTATTTATATACCAGAAATGATTGAAGCTACTGACTGAATGAAAGGAGCTGGCATCTCACTCTCTTTGAATCTTCTTTATCATGCTAAGAGGAGCAGGAAAAAGCAAAAAATTTCAGAATTGCACCTTGCAATGCGGAGAAATTACTGTTTGTGCATTTACAATATTCATTGATTTTTGCCATTGAAAAACGTCCAGAAATGATTGAAGCTACTGACTGAATGAAAGGAGCTGGCATCTCACTCTCTTTGAATCTTCTTTATCATGCTAAGAGGAGCAGGAAAAAGCAAAAAATTTCAGAATTGCACCTTGCAATGCGGAGAAATTACTGTTTGTGCTTTTACAATATTCATTGATTTTTGCCATTGAAAAACATCATGTTATTCATATACCAGAAATGTTTGAAGCTACTGACTGAATGAAAGGAGCTGGCATCTCACTCTCTTTGAATCTTCTTTATCATGCTAAGAGGAGCAGGAAAAAGCAAAAAATTTCAGAATTGCACCTTGCAATGCGGAGAAATTACTGTTTGTGCATTTACAATATTCATTGATTTTTGCCATTGAAAAACGTCCAGAAATGATTGAAGCTACTGACTGAATGAAAGGAGCTGGCATCTCACTCTCTTTGAATCTTCTTTATCATGCTAAGAGGAGCAGGAAAAAGCAAAAAATTTCAGAATTGCACCTTGCAATGCGGAGAAATTACTGTTTGTGCATTTACAATATTCATTGATTTTTGCCATTGAAAAACATCATGTTATTCATATACCAGAAATGATTGAAGCTACTGACTGAATGAAAGGAGCTGGCATCTCACTCTCTTTGAATCTTCTTTATCATGCAAAGAGGAGCAGGAAAAAGCAAAAAATTTCAGAATTGCACCTTGCAATGCGGAGAAATTACTGTTTGTGCATTTACAATATTCATTGATTTTTGCCATTGAAAAACGTCCAGAAATGATTGAAGCTACTGACTGAATGAAAGGAGCTGGCATCTCACTCTCTTTGAATCTTCTTTATCATGCTAAGAGGAGCAGGAAAAAGCAAAAAATTTCAGAATTGCACCTTGCAATGCGGAGAAATTACTGTTTGTGCATTTACAATATTCATTGATTTTTGCCATTGAAAAACGTCCAGAAATGATTGAAGCAACTGAATGAATGAAAGGAGCTGGCATCTCACTCTCTTTGAATCTTCTTTATCATGCTAAGAGGAGCAGGAAAAAGCAAAAAATTTCAGAATTGCACCTTGCAATGCGGAGAAATTACTGTTTGTGCATTTACAATATTCATTGATTTTTGCCATTGAAAAACGTCCAGAAATAATTGAAGCTACTGACTGAATGAAAGGAGCTGGCATCTCACTCTCTTTGAATCTTCTTTATCATGCTAAGAGGAGCAGGAAAATGCAAAAAATTTCAGAATTGCAACTTGCAATGCGGAGAAATTACTGTTTGTGCATTTACAATATTCATTGATTTTTGCCATTGAAAAACATCATGTTATTTATATACCAGAAATGATTGAAGCTACTGACTGAATGAAAGGAGCTGGCATCTCACTCTCTTTGAATCTTCTTTATCATGCTAAGAGGAGCAGGAAAAAGCAAAAAATTTCAGAATTGCACCTTGCAATGCGGAGAAATTACTGTTTGTGCATTTACAATATTCATTGATTTTTGCCATTGAAAAACGTCCAGAAATGATTGAAGCTACTGACTGAATGAAAGGAGCTGGCATCTCACTCTCTTTGAATCTTCTTTATCATGCTAAGAGGAGCAGGAAAAAGCAAAAAATTTCAGAATTGCACCTTGCAATGCGGAGAAATTACTGTTTGTGCTTTTACAATATTCATTGATTTTTGCCATTGAAAAACATCATGTTATTCATATACCAGAAATGATTGAAGCTACTGACTGAATGAAAGGAGCTGGCATCTCACTCTCTTTGAATCTTCTTTATCATGCAAAGAGGAGCAGGAAAAAGCAAAAAATTTCAGAATTGCACCTTGCAATGCGGAGAAATTACTGTTTGTGCATTTACAATATTCATTGATTTTTGCCATTGAAAAACGTCCAGAAATGATTGAAGCTACTGACTGAATGAAAGGAGCTGGCATCTCACTCTCTTTGAATCTTCTTTATCATGCTAAGAGGAGCAGGAAAAAGCAAAAAATTTCAGAATTGCACCTTGCAATGCGGAGAAATTACTGTTTGTGCATTTACAATATTCATTGATTTTTGCCATTGAAAAACGTCCAGAAATGATTGAAGCAACTGACTGAATGAAAGGAGCTGGCATCTCACTCTCTTTGAATCTTCTTTATCATGCTAAGAGGAGCAGGAAAAAGCAAAAAATTTCAGAATTGCACCTTGCAATGCGGAGAAATTACTGTTTGTGCATTTACAATATTCATTGATTTTTGCCATTGAAAAACGTCCAGAAATAATTGAAGCTACTGACTGAATGAAAGGAGCTGGCATCTCACTCTCTTTGAATCTTCTTTATCATGCTAAGAGGAGCAGGAAAAAGCAAAAAATTTCAGAATTGCAACTTGCAATGCGGAGAAATTACTGTTTGTGCATTTACAATATTCATTGATTTTTGCCATTGAAAAACATCATGTTATTTATATACCAGAAATGATTGAAGCTACTGACTGAATGAAAGGAGCTGGCATCTCACTCTCTTTGAATCTTCTTTATCATGCTAAGAGGAGCAGGAAAAAGCAAAAAATTTCAGAATTGCACCTTGCAATGCGGAGAAATTACTGTTTGTGCATTTACAATATTCATTGATTTTTGCCATTGAAAAACGTCCAGAAATGATTGAAGCTACTGACTGAATGAAAGGAGCTGGCATCTCACTCTCTTTGAATCTTCTTTATCATGCTAAGAGGAGCAGGAAAAAGCAAAAAATTTCAGAATTGCACCTTGCAATGCGGAGAAATTACTGTTTGTGCTTTTACAATATTCATTGATTTTTGCCATTGAAAAACATCATGTTATTCATATACCAGAAATGTTTGAAGCTACTGACTGAATGAAAGGAGCTGGCATCTCACTCTCTTTGAATCTTCTTTATCATGCTAAGAGGAGCAGGAAAAAGCAAAAAATTTCAGAATTGCACCTTGCAATGCGGAGAAATTACTGTTTGTGCATTTACAATATTCATTGATTTTTGCCATTGAAAAACGTCCAGAAATGATTGAAGCAACTGACTGAATGAAAGGAGCTGGCATCTCACTCTCTTTGAATCTTCTTTATCATGCTAAGAGGAGCAGGAAAAAGCAAAAAATTTCAGAATTGCACCTTGCAATGCGGAGAAATTACTGTTTGTGCATTTACAATATTCATTGATTTTTGCCATTGAAAAACGTCCAGAAATAATTGAAGCTACTGACTGAATGAAAGGAGCTGGCATCTCACTCTCTTTGAATCTTCTTTATCATGCTAAGAGGAGCAGGAAAATGCAAAAAATTTCAGAATTGCAACTTGCAATGCGGAGAAATTACTGTTTGTGCATTTACAATATTCATTGATTTTTGCCATTGAAAAACATCATGTTATTTATATACCAGAAATGATTGAAGCTACTGACTGAATGAAAGGAGCTGGCATCTCACTCTCTTTGAATCTTCTTTATCATGCTAAGAGGAGCAGGAAAAAGCAAAAAATTTCAGAATTGCACCTTGCAATGCGGAGAAATTACTGTTTGTGCATTTACAATATTCATTGATTTTTGCCATTGAAAAACGTCCAGAAATGATTGAAGCTACTGACTGAATGAAAGGAGCTGGCATCTCACTCTCTTTGAATCTTCTTTATCATGCTAAGAGGAGCAGGAAAAAGCAAAAAATTTCAGAATTGCACCTTGCAATGCGGAGAAATTACTGTTTGTGCTTTTACAATATTCATTGATTTTTGCCATTGAAAAACATCATGTTATTCATATACCAGAAATGATTGAAGCTACTGACTGAATGAAAGGAGCTGGCATCTCACTCTCTTTGAATCTTCTTTATCATGCAAAGAGGAGCAGGAAAAAGCAAAAAATTTCAGAATTGCACCTTGCAATGCGGAGAAATTACTGTTTGTGCATTTACAATATTCATTGATTTTTGCCATTGAAAAACGTCCAGAAATGATTGAAGCTACTGACTGAATGAAAGGAGCTGGCATCTCACTCTCTTTGAATCTTCTTTATCATGCTAAGAGGAGCAGGAAAAAGCAAAAAATTTCAGAATTGCACCTTGCAATGCGGAGAAATTACTGTTTGTGCATTTACAATATTCATTGATTTTTGCCATTGAAAAACGTCCAGAAATGATTGAAGCAACTGACTGAATGAAAGGAGCTGGCATCTCACTCTCTTTGAATCTTCTTTATCATGCTAAGAGGAGCAGGAAAAAGCAAAAAATTTCAGAATTGCACCTTGCAATGCGGAGAAATTACTGTTTGTGCATTTACAATATTCATTGATTTTTGCCATTGAAAAACGTCCAGAAATAATTGAAGCTACTGACTGAATGAAAGGAGCTGGCATCTCACTCTCTTTGAATCTTCTTTATCATGCTAAGAGGAGCAGGAAAAAGCAAAAAATTTCAGAATTGCAACTTGCAATGCGGAGAAATTACTGTTTGTGCAATTACAATATTCATTGATTTTTGCCATTGAAAAACATCATGTTATTTATATACCAGAAATGATTGAAGCTACTGACTGAATGAAAGGAGCTGGCATCTCACTCTCTTTGAATCTTCTTTATCATGCTAAGAGGAGCAGGAAAAAGCAAAAAATTTCAGAATTGCACCTTGCAATGCGGAGAAATTACTGTTTGTGCATTTACAATATTCATTGATTTTTGCCATTGAAAAACGTCCAGAAATGATTGAAGCTACTGACTGAATGAAAGGAGCTGGCATCTCACTCTCTTTGAATCTTCTTTATCATGCTAAGAGGAGCAGGAAAAAGCAAAAAATTTCAGAATTGCACCTTGCAATGCGGAGAAATTACTGTTTGTGCTTTTACAATATTCATTGATTTTTGCCATTGAAAAACATCATGTTATTCATATACCAGAAATGTTTGAAGCTACTGACTGAATGAAAGGAGCTGGCATCTCACTCTCTTTGAATCTTCTTTATCATGCTAAGAGGAGCAGGAAAAAGCAAAAAATTTCAGAATTGCACCTTGCAATGCGGAGAAATTACTGTTTGTGCATTTACAATATTCATTGATTTTTGCCATTGAAAAATGTCCAGAAATGATTGAAGCTGCTGACTGAATGAAAGGAGCTGGCATCTCACTCTCTTTGAATCTTCTTTATCATGCTAAGAGGAGCAGGAAAAAGCCAAAAATTTCAGAATTGCACCTTGCAATGCGGAGAAATTACTGTTTGTGCATTTACAATATTCATTGATTTTTGCCATTGAAAAACATCATGTTATTCATATACCAGAAATGATTGAAGCTACTGACTGAATGAAAGGAGCTGGCATCTCACTCTCTTTGAATCTTCTTTATCATGCAAAGAGGAGCAGGAAAAAGCAAAAAATTTCAGAATTGCACCTTGCAATGCGGAGAAATTACTGTTTGTGCATTTACAATATTCATTGATTTTTGCCATTGAAAAACGTCCAGAAATGATTGAAGCTACTGACTGAATGAAAGGAGCTGGCATCTCACTCTCTTTGAATCTTCTTTATCATGCTAAGAGGAGCAGGAAAAAGCAAAAAATTTCAGAATTGCACCTTGCAATGCGGAGAAATTACTGTTTGTGCATTTACAATATTCATTGATTTTTGCCATTGAAAAATGTCCAGAAATGATTGAAGCTGCTGACTGAATGAAAGGAGCTGGCATCTCACTCTCTTTGAATCTTCTTTATCATGCTAAGAGGAGCAGGAAAAAGCAAAAAATTTCAGAATTGCACCTTGCAATGCGGAGAAATTACTGTTTGTGCATTTACAATATTCATTGATTTTTGCCATTGAAAAACATCATGTTATTCATATACCAGAAATGATTGAAGCTACTGACTGAATGAAAGGAGCTGGCATCTCACTCTCTTTGAATCTTCTTTATCATGCTAAGAGGAGCAGGAAAAAGCAAAAAATTTCAGAATTGCACCTTGCAATGCGGAGAAATTACTGTTTGTGCATTTACAATATTCATTGATTTTTGCCATTGAAAAACGTCCAGAAATGATTGAAGCTACTGACTGAATGAAAGGAGCTGGCATCTCACTCTCTTTGAATCTTCTTTATCATGCTAAGAGGAGCAGGAAAAAGCAAAAAATTTCAGAATTGCACCTTGCAATGCGGAGAAATTACTGTTTGTGCATTTACAATATTCATTGATTTTTGTCATTGAAAAACGTCCAGAAATGATTGAAGCTACTGACTGAATGAAAGGAGCTGGCATCTCACTCTCTTTGAATCTTCTTTATCATGCTAAGAGGAGCAGGAAAAAGCAAAAAATTTCAGAATTGCACCTTGCAATGCGGAGAAATTACTGTTTGTGCATTTACAATATTCATTGATTTTTGCCATTGAAAAACATCATGTTATTCATATACCAGAAATGTTTGAAGCTACTGACTGAATGAAAGGAGCTGGCATCTCACTCTCTTTGAATCTTCTTTATCATGCTAAGAGGAGCAGGAAAAAGCAAAAAATTTCAGAATTGCACCTTGCAATGCGGAGAAATTACTGTTTGTGCATTTACAATATTCATTGATTTTTGCCATTGAAAAACGTCCAGAAATGATTGAAGCTACTGACTGAATGAAAGGAGCTGGCATCTCACTCTCTTTGAATCTTCTTTATCATGCTAAGAGGAGCAGGAAAAAGCAAAAAATTTCAGAATTGCACCTTGCAATGCGGAGAAATTACTGTTTGTGCATTTACAATATTCATTGATTTTTGCCATTGAAAAACATCATGTTATTCATATACCAGAAATGATTGAAGCTACTGACTGAATGAAAGGAGCTGGCATCTCGCTCTCTTTGAATCTTCTTTATCATGCTAAGAGGAGCAGGAAAAAGCAAAAAATTTCAGAATTGCACCTTGCAATGCGGAGAAATTACTGTTTGTGCATTTACAATATTCATTGATTTTTGCCATTGAAAAACGTCCAGAAATGATTGAAGCTACTGACTGAATGAAAGGAGCTGGCATCTCACTCTCTTTGAATCTTCTTTATCATGCTAAGAGGAGCAGGAAAAAGCAAAAAATTTCAGAATTGCACCTTGCAATGTGGAGAAATTACTGTTTGTGCATTTACAATATTCATTGATTTTTGCCATTGAAAAACATCATGTTATTCATATACCAGAAATGATTGAAGCTACTGACTGAATGAAAGGAGCTGGCATCTCACTCTCTTTGAATCTTCTTTATCATGCTAAGAGGAGCAGGAAAAAGCAAAAGATTTCAGAATTGCACCTTGCAATGCGGAGAAATTACTGTTTGTGCATTTACAATATTCATTGATTTTTGCCATTGAAAAACGTCCAGAAATGATTGAAGCTACTGACTGAATGAAAGGAGCTGGCATCTCACTCTCTTTGAATCTTCTTTATCATGCTAAGAGGAGCAGGAAAAAGCAAAAAATTTCAGAATTGCACCTTGCAATGCGGAGAAATTACTGTTTGTGCTTTTACAATATTCATTGATTTTTGCCATTGAAAAACATCATGTTATTCATATACCAGAAATGTTTGAAGCTACTGACTGAATGAAAGGAGCTGGCATCTCACTCTCTTTGAATCTTCTTTATCATGCTAAGAGGAGCAGGAAAAAGCAAAAAATTTCAGAATTGCACCTTGCAATGCGGAGAAATTACTGTTTGTGCATTTACAATATTCATTGATTTTTGCCATTGAAAAACGTCCAGAAATGATTGAAGCTACTGACTGAATGAAAGGAGCTGGCATCTCACTCTCTTTGAATCTTCTTTATCATGCTAAGAGGAGCAGGAAAAAGCAAAAAATTTCAGAATTGCACCTTGCAATGCGGAGAAATTACTGTTTGTGCATTTACAATATTCATTGATTTTTGCCATTGAAAAACGTCCAGAAATGATTGAAGCTACTGACTGAATGAAAGGAGCTGGCATCTCACTCTCTTTGAATCTTCTTTATCATGCTAAGAGGAGCAGGAAAAAGCAAAAAATTTCAGAATTGCAACTTGCAATGCGGAGAAATTACTGTTTGTGCATTTACAATATTCATTGATTTTTGCCATTGAAAAACATCATGTTATTCATATACCAGAAATGATTGAAGCTACTGACTGAATGAAAGGAGCTGGCATCTCACTCTCTTTGAATCTTCTTTATCATGCTAAGAGGAGCAGGAAAAAGCAAAAAATTTCAGAATTGCACCTTGCAATGCGGAGAAATTACTGTTTGTGCATTTACAATATTCATTGATTTTTGCCATTGAAAAACGTCCAGAAATGATTGAAGCTACTGACTGAATGAAAGGAGCTGGCATCTCACTCTCTTTGAATCTTCTTTATCATGCTAAGAGGAGCAGGAAAAAGCAAAAAATTTCAGAATTGCACCTTGCAATGCGGAGAAATTACTGTTTGTGCATTTACAATATTCATTGATTTTTGCCATTGAAAAACGTCCAGAAATGATTGAAGCAACTGACTGAATGAAAGGAGCTGGCATCTCACTCTCTTTGAATCTTCTTTATCATGCTAAGAGGAGCAGGAAAAAGCAAAAAATTTCAGAATTGCACCTTGCAATGCGGAGAAATTACTGTTTGTGCATTTACAATATTCATTGATTTTTGCCATTGAAAAACGTCCAGAAATAATTGAAGCTACTGACTGAATGAAAGGAGCTGGCATCTCACTCTCTTTGAATCTTCTTTATCATGCTAAGAGGAGCAGGAAAAAGCAAAAAATTTCAGAATTGCAACTTGCAATGCGGAGAAATTACTGTTTGTGCATTTACAATATTCATTGATTTTTGCCATTGAAAAACATCATGTTATTCATATACCAGAAATGATTGAAGCTACTGACTGAATGAAAGGAGCTGGCATCTCACTCTCTTTGAATCTTCTTTATCATGCAAAGAGGAGCAGGAAAAAGCAAAAAATTTCAGAATTGCACCTTGCAATGCGGAGAAATTACTGTTTGTGCATTTACAATATTCATTGATTTTTGCCATTGAAAAACGTCCAGAAATGATTGAAGCTACTGACTGAATGAAAGGAGCTGGCATCTCACTCTCTTTGAATCTTCTTTATCATGCTAAGAGGAGCAGGAAAAAGCAAAAAATTTCAGAATTGCACCTTGCAATGCGGAGAAATTACTGTTTGTGCATTTACAATATTCATTGATTTTTGCCATTGAAAAACGTCCAGAAATGATTGAAGCAACTGACTGAATGAAAGGAGCTGGCATCTCACTCTCTTTGAATCTTCTTTATCATGCTAAGAGGAGCAGGAAAAAGCAAAAAATTTCAGAATTGCACCTTGCAATGCGGAGAAATTACTGTTTGTGCATTTACAATATTCATTGATTTTTGCCATTGAAAAACGTCCAGAAATGATTGAAGCTACTGACTGAATGAAAGGAGCTGGCATCTCACTCTCTTTGAATCTTCTTTATCATGCTAAGAGGAGCAGGAAAAAGCAAAAAATTTCAGAATTGCAACTTGCAATGCGGAGAAATTACTGTTTGTGCATTTACAATATTCATTGATTTTTGCCATTGAAAAACATCATGTTATTTATATACCAGAAATGATTGAAGCTACTGACTGAATGAAAGGAGCTGGCATCTCACTCTCTTTGAATCTTCTTTATCATGCTAAGAGGAGCAGGAAAAAGCAAAAAATTTCAGAATTGCACCTTGCAATGCGGAGAAATTACTGTTTGTGCATTTACAATATTCATTGATTTTTGCCATTGAAAAACGTCCAGAAATGATTGAAGCTACTGACTGAATGAAAGGAGCTGGCATCTCACTCTCTTTGAATCTTCTTTATCATGCTAAGAGGAGCAGGAAAAAGCAAAAAATTTCAGAATTGCACCTTGCAATGCGGAGAAATTACTGTTTGTGCTTTTACAATATTCATTGATTTTTGCCATTGAAAAACATCATGTTATTCATATACCAGAAATGTTTGAAGCTACTGACTGAATGAAAGGAGCTGGCATCTCACTCTCTTTGAATCTTCTTTATCATGCTAAGAGGAGCAGGAAAAAGCAAAAAATTTCAGAATTGCACCTTGCAATGCGGAGAAATTACTGTTTGTGCATTTACAATATTCATTGATTTTTGCCATTGAAAAATGTCCAGAAATGATTGAAGCTGCTGACTGAATGAAAGGAGCTGGCATCTCACTCTCTTTGAATCTTCTTTATCATGCTAAGAGGAGCAGGAAAAAGCAAAAAATTTCAGAATTGCACCTTGCAATGCGGAGAAATTACTGTTTGTGCATTTACAATATTCATTGATTTTTGCCATTGAAAAACATCATGTTATTCATATACCAGAAATGATTGAAGCTACTGACTGAATGAAAGGAGCTGGCATCTCACTCTCTTTGAATCTTCTTTATCATGCTAAGAGGAGCAGGAAAAAGCAAAAAATTTCAGAATTGCACCTTGCAATGCGGAGAAATTACTGTTTGTGCATTTACAATATTCATTGATTTTTGCCATTGAAAAACGTCCAGAAATGATTGAAGCTACTGACTGAATGAAAGGAGCTGGCATCTCACTCTCTTTGAATCTTCTTTATCATGCTAAGAGGAGCAGGAAAAAGCAAAAAATTTCAGAATTGCACCTTGCAATGCGGAGAAATTACTGTTTGTGCATTTACAATATTCATTGATTTTTGCCATTGAAAAACGTCCAGAAATGATTGAAGCTACTGACTGAATGAAAGGAGCTGGCATCTCACTCTCTTTGAATCTTCTTTATCATGCTAAGAGGAGCAGGAAAAAGCAAAAAATTTCAGAATTGCACCTTGCAATGCGGAGAAATTACTGTTTGTGCTTTTACAATATTCATTGATTTTTGCCATTGAAAAACATCATGTTATTCATATACCAGAAATGATTGAAGCTACTGACTGAATGAAAGGAGCTGGCATCTCGCTCTCTTTGAATCTTCTTTATCATGCTAAGAGGAGCAGGAAAAAGCAAAAAATTTCAGAATTGCACCTTGCAATGCGGAGAAATTACTGTTTGTGCATTTACAATATTCATTGATTTTTGCCATTGAAAAACGTCCAGAAATGATTGAAGCTACTGACTGAATGAAAGGAGCTGGCATCTCACTCTCTTTGAATCTTCTTTATCATGCTAAGAGGAGCAGGAAAAAGCAAAAAATTTCAGAATTGCACCTTGCAATGTGGAGAAATTACTGTTTGTGCATTTACAATATTCATTGATTTTTGCCATTGAAAAACATCATGTTATTCATATACCAGAAATGATTGAAGCTACTGACTGAATGAAAGGAGCTGGCATCTCACTCTCTTTGAATCTTCTTTATCATGCTAAGAGGAGCAGGAAAAAGCAAAAAATTTCAGAATTGCACCTTGCAATGCGGAGAAATTACTGTTTGTGCATTTACAATATTCATTGATTTTTGCCATTGAAAAACGTCCAGAAATGATTGAAGCTACTGACTGAATGAAAGGAGCTGGCATCTCACTCTCTTTGAATCTTCTTTATCATGCTAAGAGGAGCAGGAAAAAGCAAAAAATTTCAGAATTGCACCTTGCAATGCGGAGAAATTACTGTTTGTGCTTTTACAATATTCATTGATTTTTGCCATTGAAAAACATCATGTTATTCATATACCAGAAATGTTTGAAGCTACTGACTGAATGAAAGGAGCTGGCATCTCACTCTCTTTGAATCTTCTTTATCATGCTAAGAGGAGCAGGAAAAAGCAAAAAATTTCAGAATTGCACCTTGCAATGCGGAGAAATTACTGTTTGTGCATTTACAATATTCATTGATTTTTGCCATTGAAAAACGTCCAGAAATGATTGAAGCTACTGACTGAATGAATGGAGCTGGCATCTCACTCTCTTTGAATCTTCTTTATCATGCTAAGAGGAGCAGGAAAAAGCAAAAAATTTCAGAATTGCACCTTGCAATGCGGAGAAATTACTGTTTGTGCATTTACAATATTCATTGATTTTTGCCATTGAAAAACGTCCAGAAATGATTGAAGCTACTGACTGAATGAAAGGAGCTGGCATCTCACTCTCTTTGAATCTTCTTTATCATGCTAAGAGGAGCAGGAAAAAGCAAAAAATTTCAGAATTGCAACTTGCAATGCGGAGAAATTACTGTTTGTGCATTTACAATATTCATTGATTTTTGCCATTGAAAAACATCATGTTATTCATATACCAGAAATGATTGAAGCTACTGACTGAATGAAAGGAGCTGGCATCTCACTCTCTTTGAATCTTCTTTATCATGCTAAGAGGAGCATGAAAAAGCAAAAAATTTCAGAATTGCTCCTTGCAATGCGGAGAAATTACTGTTTGTGCATTTACAATATTCATTGATTTTTGCCATTGAAAAACGTCCAGAAATGATTGAAGCTACTGACTGAATGAAAGGAGCTGGCATCTCACTCTCTTTGAATCTTCTTTATCATGCTAAGAGGAGCAGGAAAAAGCAAAAAATTTCAGAATTGCACCTTGCAATGCGGAGAAATTACTGTTTGTGCTTTTACAATATTCATTGATTTTTGCCATTGAAAAACATCATGTTATTCATATACCAGAAATGTTTGAAGCTACTGACTGAATGAAAGGAGCTGGCATCTCACTCTCTTTGAATCTTCTTTATCATGCTAAGAGGAGCAGGAAAAAGCAAAAAATTTCAGAATTGCACCTTGCAATGCGGAGAAATTACTGTTTGTGCATTTACAATATTCATTGATTTTTGCCATTGAAAAACGTCCAGAAATGATTGAAGCTACTGACTGAATGAAAGGAGCTGGCATCTCACTCTCTTTGAATCTTCTTTATCATGCTAAGAGGAGCAGGAAAAAGCAAAAAATTTCAGAATTGCACCTTGCAATGCGGAGAAATTACTGTTTGTGCATTTACAATATTCATTGATTTTTGCCATTGAAAAACGTCCAGAAATGATTGAAGCTACTGACTGAATGAAAGGAGCTGGCATCTCACTCTCTTTGAATCTTCTTTATCATGCTAAGAGGAGCAGGAAAAAGCAAAAAATTTCAGAATTGCACCTTGCAATGCGGAGAAATTACTGTTTGTGCTTTTACAATATTCATTGATTTTTGCCATTGAAAAACATCATGTTATTCATATACCAGAAATGTTTGAAGCTACTGACTGAATGAAAGGAGCTGGCATCTCACTCTCTTTGAATCTTCTTTATCATGCTAAGAGGAGCAGGAAAAAGCAAAAAATTTCAGAATTGCACCTTGCAATGCGGAGAAATTACTGTTTGTGCATTTACAATATTCATTGATTTTTGCCATTGAAAAACGTCCAGAAATGATTGAAGCTACTGACTGAATGAAAGGAGCTGGCATCTCACTCTCTTTGAATCTTCTTTATCATGCTAAGAGGAGCAGGAAAAAGCAAAAAATTTCAGAATTGCACCTTGCAATGCGGAGAAATTACTGTTTGTGCATTTACAATATTCATTGATTTTTGCCATTGAAAAACGTCCAGAAATGATTGAAGCTACTGACTGAATGAAAGGAGCTGGCATCTCACTCTCTTTGAATCTTCTTTATCATGCTAAGAGGAGCAGGAAAAAGCAAAAAATTTCAGAATTGCAACTTGCAATGCGGAGAAATTACTGTTTGTGCATTTACAATATTCATTGATTTTTGCCATTGAAAAACATCATGTTATTCATATACCAGAAATGATTGAAGCTACTGACTGAATGAAAGGAGCTGGCATCTCACTCTCTTTGAATCTTCTTTATCATGCTAAGAGGAGCAGGAAAAAGCAAAAAATTTCAGAATTGCACCTTGCAATGCGGAGAAATTACTGTTTGTGCATTTACAATATTCATTGATTTTTGCCATTGAAAAACGTCCAGAAATGATTGAAGCTACTGACTGAATGAAAGGAGCTGGCATCTCACTCTCTTTGAATCTTCTTTATCATGCTAAGAGGAGCAGGAAAAAGCAAAAAATTTCAGAATTGCACCTTGCAATGCGGAGAAATTACTGTTTGTGCTTTTACAATATTCAATGATTTTTGCCATTGAAAAACATCATGTTATTCATATACCAGAAATGTTTGAAGCTACTGACTGAATGAAAGGAGCTGGCATCTCACTCTCTTTGAATCTTCTTTATCATGCTAAGAGGAGCAGGAAAAAGCAAAAAATTTCAGAATTGCACCTTGCAATGCGGAGAAATTACTGTTTGTGCATTTACAATATTCATTGATTTTTGCCATTGAAAAACGTCCAGAAATGATTGAAGCTACTGACTGAATGAAAGGAGCTGGCATCTCACTCTCTTTGAATCTTCTTTATCATGCTAAGAGGAGCAGGAAAAAGCAAAAAATTTCAGAATTGCACCTTGCAATGCGGAGAAATTACTGTTTGTGCATTTACAATATTCATTGATTTTTGCCATTGAAAAACGTCCAGAAATGATTGAAGCTACTGACTGAATGAAAGGAGCTGGCATCTCACTCTCTTTGAATCTTCTTTATCATGCTAAGAGGAGCAGGAAAAAGCAAAAAATTTCAGAATTGCACCTTGCAATGCGGAGAAATTACTGTTTGTGCATTTACAATATTCATTGATTTTTGCCATTGAAAAACATCATGTTATTCATATACCAGAATTGATTGAAGCTACTGACTGAATGAAAGGAGCTGGCATCTTACTCTCTTTGAATCTTCTTTGTCATGCTAAGAGGAGCAGGAAAAAGCAAAAAATTTCAGAATTGCACCTTGCAATGCGGAGAAATTACTGTTTGTGCATTTACAATATTCATTGATTTTTGCCATTGAAAAACGTCCAGAAATGATTGAAGCTACTGACTGAATGAAAGGAGCTGGCATCTCACTCTCTTTGAATCTTCTTTATCATGCTAAGAGGAGCAGGAAAAAGCAAAAAATTTCAGAATTGCAACTTGCAATGCGGAGAAATTACTGTTTGTGCATTTACAATATTCATTGATTTTTGCCATTGAAAAACATCATGTTATTCATATACCAGAAATGATTGAAGCTACTGACTGAATGAAAGGAGCTGGCATCTCACTCTCTTTGAATCTTCTTTATCATGCTAAGAGGAGCAGGAAAAAGCAAAAAATTTCAGAATTGCACCTTGCAATGCGGAGAAATTACTGTTTGTGCATTTACAATATTCATTGATTTTTGCCATTGAAAAACGTCCAGAAATGATTGAAGCTACTGACTGAATGAAAGGAGCTGGCATCTCACTCTCTTTGAATCTTCTTTATCATGCTAAGAGGAGCAGGAAAAAGCAAAAAATTTCAGAATTGCACCTTGCAATGCGGAGAAATTACTGTTTGTGCTTTTACAATATTCAATGATTTTTGCCATTGAAAAACATCATGTTATTCATATACCAGAAATGTTTGAAGCTACTGACTGAATGAAAGGAGCTGGCATCTCACTCTCTTTGAATCTTCTTTATCATGCTAAGAGGAGCAGGAAAAAGCAAAAAATTTCAGAATTGCACCTTGCAATGCGGAGAAATTACTGTTTGTGCATTTACAATATTCATTGATTTTTGCCATTGAAAAACGTCCAGAAATGATTGAAGCTACTGACTGAATGAAAGGAGCTGGCATCTCACTCTCTTTGAATCTTCTTTATCATGCTAAGAGGAGCAGGAAAAAGCAAAAAATTTCAGAATTGCACCTTGCAATGCGGAGAAATTACTGTTTGTGCATTTACAATATTCATTGATTTTTGCCATTGAAAAACGTCCAGAAATGATTGAAGCTACTGACTGAATGAAAGGAGCTGGCATCTCACTCTCTTTGAATCTTCTTTATCATGCTAAGAGGAGCAGGAAAAAGCAAAAAATTTCAGAATTGCACCTTGCAATGCGGAGAAATTACTGTTTGTGCATTTACAATATTCATTGATTTTTGCCATTGAAAAACATCATGTTATTCATATACCAGAATTGATTGAAGCTACTGACTGAATGAAAGGAGCTGGCATCTTACTCTCTTTGAATCTTCTTTGTCATGCTAAGAGGAGCAGGAAAAAGCAAAAAATTTCAGAATTGCACCTTGCAATGCGGAGAAATTACTGTTTGTGCATTTACAATATTCATTGATTTTTGCCATTGAAAAACGTCCAGAAATGATTGAAGCTACTGACTGAATGAAAGGAGCTGGCATCTCACTCTCTTTGAATCTTCTTTATCATGCTAAGAGGAGCAGGAAAAAGCAAAAAATTTCAGAATTGCACCTTGCAATGCGGAGAAATTACTGTTTGTGCATTTACAATATTCATTGATTTTTGCCATTGAAAAACATCATGTTATTCATATACCAGAAATGTTTGAAGCTACTGACTGAATGAAAGGAGCTGGCATCTCACTCTCTTTGAATCTTCTTTATCATGCTAAGAGGAGCAGGAAAAAGCAAAAAATTTCAGAATTGCACCTTGCAATGCGGAGAAATTACTGTTTGTGCATTTACAATATTCATTGATTTTTGCCATTGAAAAACGTCCAGAAATGATTGAAGCTACTGACTGAATGAAAGGAGCTGGCATCTCACTCTCTTTGAATCTTCTTTATCATGCTAAGAGGAGCAGGAAAAAGCAAAAAATTTCAGAATTGCACCTTGCAATGCGGAGAAATTACTGTTTGTGCATTTACAATATTCATTGATTTTTGCCATTGAAAAACGTCCAGAAATGATTGAAGCTACTGACTGAATGAAAGGAGCTGGCATCTCACTCTCTTTGAATCTTCTTTATCATGCTAAGAGGAGCAGGAAAAAGCAAAAAATTTCAGAATTGCACCTTGCAATGCGGAGAAATTACTGTTTGTGCATTTACAATATTCATTGATTTTTGCCATTGAAAAACGTCCAGAAATAATTGAAGCTACTGACTGAATGAAAGGAGCTGGCATCTCACTCTCTTTGAATCTTCTTTATCATGCTAAGAGGAGCAGGAAAAAGCAAAAAATTTCAGAATTGCAACTTGCAATGCGGAGAAATTACTGTTTGTGCATTTACAATATTCATTGATTTTTGCCATTGAAAAACATCATGTTATTTATATACCAGAAATGATTGAAGCTACTGACTGAATGAAAGGAGCTGGCATCTCACTCTCTTTGAATCTTCTTTATCATGCTAAGAGGAGCAGGAAAAAGCAAAAAATTTCAGAATTGCACCTTGCAATGCGGAGAAATTACTGTTTGTGCATTTACAATATTCATTGATTTTTGCCATTGAAAAACGTCCAGAAATGATTGAAGCTACTGACTGAATGAAAGGAGCTGGCATCTCACTCTCTTTGAATCTTCTTTATCATGCTAAGAGGAGCAGGAAAAAGCAAAAAATTTCAGAATTGCACCTTGCAATGCGGAGAAATTACTGTTTGTGCTTTTACAATATTCATTGATTTTTGCCATTGAAAAACATCATGTTATTCATATACCAGAAATGTTTGAAGCTACTGACTGAATGAAAGGAGCTGGCATCTCACTCTCTTTGAATCTTCTTTATCATGCTAAGAGGAGCAGGAAAAAGCAAAAAATTTCAGAATTGCACCTTGCAATGCGGAGAAATTACTGTTTGTGCATTTACAATATTCATTGATTTTTGCCATTGAAAAATGTCCAGAAATGATTGAAGCTGCTGACTGAATGAAAGGAGCTGGCATCTCACTCTCTTTGAATCTTCTTTATCATGCTAAGAGGAGCAGGAAAAAGCAAAAAATTTCAGAATTGCACCTTGCAATGCGGAGAAATTACTGTTTGTGCATTTACAATATTCATTGATTTTTGCCATTGAAAAACATCATGTTATTCATATACCAGAAATGATTGAAGCTACTGACTGAATGAAAGGAGCTGGTATCTCACTCTCTTTGAATCTTCTTTATCATGCTAAGAGGAGCAGGAAAAAGCAAAAAATTTCAGAATTGCACCTTGCAATGCGGAGAAATTACTGTTTGTGCATTTACAATATTCATTGATTTTTGCCATTGAAAAACGTCCAGAAATGATTGAAGCTACTGACTGAATGAAAGGAGCTGGCATCTCACTCTCTTTGAATCTTCTTTATCATGCTAAGAGGAGCAGGAAAAAGCAAAAAATTTCAGAATTGCACCTTGCAATGCGGAGAAATTACTGTTTGTGCATTTACAATATTCATTGATTTTTGCCATTGAAAAACGTCCAGAAATGATTGAAGCTACTGACTGAATGAAAGGAGCTGGCATCTCACTCTCTTTGAATCTTCTTTATCATGCTAAGAGGAGCAGGAAAAAGCAAAAAATTTCAGAATTGCACCTTGCAATGCGGAGAAATTACTGTTTGTGCTTTTACAATATTCATTGATTTTTGCCATTGAAAAACATCATGTTATTCATATACCAGAAATGATTGAAGCTACTGACTGAATGAAAGGAGCTGGCATCTCGCTCTCTTTGAATCTTCTTTATCATGCTAAGAGGAGCAGGAAAAAGCAAAAAATTTCAGAATTGCACCTTGCAATGCGGAGAAATTACTGTTTGTGCATTTACAATATTCATTGATTTTTGCCATTGAAAAACGTCCAGAAATGATTGAAGCTACTGACTGAATGAAAGGAGCTGGCATCTCACTCTCTTTGAATCTTCTTTATCATGCTAAGAGGAGCAGGAAAAAGCAAAAAATTTCAGAATTGCACCTTGCAATGTGGAGAAATTACTGTTTGTGCATTTACAATATTCATTGATTTTTGCCATTGAAAAACATCATGTTATTCATATACCAGAAATGATTGAAGCTACTGACTGAATGAAAGGAGCTGGCATCTCACTCTCTTTGAATCTTCTTTATCATGCTAAGAGGAGCAGGAAAAAGCAAAAAATTTCAGAATTGCACCTTGCAATGCGGAGAAATTACTGTTTGTGCATTTACAATATTCATTGATTTTTGCCATTGAAAAACGTCCAGAAATGATTGAAGCTACTGACTGAATGAAAGGAGCTGGCATCTCACTCTCTTTGAATCTTCTTTATCATGCTAAGAGGAGCAGGAAAAAGCAAAAAATTTCAGAATTGCACCTTGCAATGCGGAGAAATTACTGTTTGTGCATTTACAATATTCATTGATTTTTGCCATTGAAAAACATCATGTTATTCATATACCAGAAATGATTGAAGCTACTGACTGAATGAAAGGAGCTGGCATCTCACTCTCTTTGAATCTTCTTTATCATGCAAAGAGGAGCAGGAAAAAGCAAAAAATTTCAGAATTGCACCTTGCAATGCGGAGAAATTACTGTTAGTGCATTTACAATATTCATTGATTTTTGCCATTGAAAAACGTCCAGAAATGATTGAAGCTACTGACTGAATGAAAGGAGCTGGCATCTCACTCTCTTTGAATCTTCTTTATCATGCTAAGAGGAGCAGGAAAAAGCAAAAAATTTCAGAATTGCACCTTGCAATGCGGAGAAATTACTGTTTGTGCATTTACAATATTCATTGATTTTTGCCATTGAAAAACGTCCAGAAATGATTGAAGCAACTGACTGAATGAAAGGAGCTGGCATCTCACTCTCTTTGAATCTTCTTTATCATGCTAAGAGGAGCAGGAAAAAGCAAAAAATTTCAGAATTGCACCTTGCAATGCGGAGAAATTACTGTTTGTGCATTTACAATATTCATTGATTTTTGCCATTGAAAAACGTCCAGAAATAATTGAAGCTACTGACTGAATGAAAGGAGCTGGCATCTCACTCTCTTTGAATCTTCTTTATCATGCTAAGAGGAGCAGGAAAAAGCAAAAAATTTCAGAATTGCAACTTGCAATGCGGAGAAATTACTGTTTGTGCATTTACAATATTCATTGATTTTTGCCATTGAAAAACATCATGTTATTCATATACCAGAAATGATTGAAGCTACTGACTGAATGAAAGGAGCTGGCATCTCACTCTCTTTGAATCTTCTTTATCATGCAAAGAGGAGCAGGAAAAAGCAAAAAATTTCAGAATTGCACCTTGCAATGCGGAGAAATTACTGTTTGTGCATTTACAATATTCATTGATTTTTGCCATTGAAAAACGTCCAGAAATGATTGAAGCTACTGACTGAATGAAAGGAGCTGGCATCTCACTCTCTTTGAATCTTCTTTATCATGCTAAGAGGAGCAGGAAAAAGCAAAAAATTTCAGAATTGCACCTTGCAATGCGGAGAAATTACTGTTTGTGCATTTACAATATTCATTGATTTTTGCCATTGAAAAACGTCCAGAAATGATTGAAGCAACTGACTGAATGAAAGGAGCTGGCATCTCACTCTCTTTGAATCTTCTTTATCATGCTAAGAGGAGCAGGAAAAAGCAAAAAATTTCAGAATTGCACCTTGCAATGCGGAGAAATTACTGTTTGTGCATTTACAATATTCATTGATTTTTGCCATTGAAAAACGTCCAGAAATAATTGAAGCTACTGACTGAATGAAAGGAGCTGGCATCTCACTCTCTTTGAATCTTCTTTATCATGCTAAGAGGAGCAGGAAAAAGCAAAAAATTTCAGAATTGCAACTTGCAATGCGGAGAAATTACTGTTTGTGCATTTACAATATTCATTGATTTTTGCCATTGAAAAACATCATGTTATTTATATACCAGAAATGATTGAAGCTACTGACTGAATGAAAGGAGCTGGCATCTCACTCTCTTTGAATCTTCTTTATCATGCTAAGAGGAGCAGGAAAAAGCAAAAAATTTCAGAATTGCACCTTGCAATGCGGAGAAATTACTGTTTGTGCATTTACAATATTCATTGATTTTTGCCATTGAAAAACGTCCAGAAATGATTGAAGCTACTGACTGAATGAAAGGAGCTGGCATCTCACTCTCTTTGAATCTTCTTTATCATGCTAAGAGGAGCAGGAAAAAGCAAAAAATTTCAGAATTGCACCTTGCAATGCGGAGAAATTACTGTTTGTGCTTTTACAATATTCATTGATTTTTGCCATTGAAAAACATCATGTTATTCATATACCAGAAATGTTTGAAGCTACTGACTGAATGAAAGGAGCTGGCATCTCACTCTCTTTGAATCTTCTTTATCATGCTAAGAGGAGCAGGAAAAAGCAAAAAATTTCAGAATTGCACCTTGCAATGCGGAGAAATTACTGTTTGTGCATTTACAATATTCATTGATTTTTGCCATTGAAAAATGTCCAGAAATGATTGAAGCTGCTGACTGAATGAAAGGAGCTGGCATCTCACTCTCTTTGAATCTTCTTTATCATGCTAAGAGGAGCAGGAAAAAGCAAAAAATTTCAGAATTGCACCTTGCAATGCGGAGAAATTACTGTTTGTGCATTTACAATATTCATTGATTTTTGCCATTGAAAAACATCATGTTATTCATATACCAGAAATGATTGAAGCTACTGACTGAATGAAAGGAGCTGGCATCTCACTCTCTTTGAATCTTCTTTATCATGCTAAGAGGAGCAGGAAAAAGCAAAAAATTTCAGAATTGCACCTTGCAATGCGGAGAAATTACTGTTTGTGCATTTACAATATTCATTGATTTTTGCCATTGAAAAACGTCCAGAAATGATTGAAGCTACTGACTGAATGAAAGGAGCTGGCATCTCACTCTCTTTGAATCTTCTTTATCATGCTAAGAGGAGCAGGAAAAAGCAAAAAATTTCAGAATTGCACCTTGCAATGCGGAGAAATTACTGTTTGTGCATTTACAATATTCATTGATTTTTGCCATTGAAAAACGTCCAGAAATGATTGAAGCTACTGACTGAATGAAAGGAGCTGGCATCTCACTCTCTTTGAATCTTCTTTATCATGCTAAGAGGAGCAGGAAAAAGCAAAAAATTTCAGAATTGCACCTTGCAATGCGGAGAAATTACTGTTTGTGCTTTTACAATATTCATTGATTTTTGCCATTGAAAAACATCATGTTATTCATATACCAGAAATGATTGAAGCTACTGACTGAATGAAAGGAGCTGGCATCTCGCTCTCTTTGAATCTTCTTTATCATGCTAAGAGGAGCAGGAAAAAGCAAAAAATTTCAGAATTGCACCTTGCAATGCGGAGAAATTACTGTTTGTGCATTTACAATATTCATTGATTTTTGCCATTGAAAAACGTCCAGAAATGATTGAAGCTACTGACTGAATGAAAGGAGCTGGCATCTCACTCTCTTTGAATCTTCTTTATCATGCTAAGAGGAGCAGGAAAAAGCAAAAAATTTCAGAATTGCACCTTGCAATGTGGAGAAATTACTGTTTGTGCATTTACAATATTCATTGATTTTTGCCATTGAAAAACATCATGTTATTCATATACCAGAAATGATTGAAGCTACTGACTGAATGAAAGGAGCTGGCATCTCACTCTCTTTGAATCTTCTTTATCATGCTAAGAGGAGCAGGAAAAAGCAAAAAATTTCAGAATTGCACCTTGCAATGCGGAGAAATTACTGTTTGTGCATTTACAATATTCATTGATTTTTGCCATTGAAAAACGTCCAGAAATGATTGAAGCTACTGACTGAATGAAAGGAGCTGGCATCTCACTCTCTTTGAATCTTCTTTATCATGCTAAGAGGAGCAGGAAAAAGCAAAAAATTTCAGAATTGCACCTTGCAATGCGGAGAAATTACTGTTTGTGCTTTTACAATATTCATTGATTTTTGCCATTGAAAAACATCATGTTATTCATATACCAGAAATGTTTGAAGCTACTGACTGAATGAAAGGAGCTGGCATCTCACTCTCTTTGAATCTTCTTTATCATGCTAAGAGGAGCAGGAAAAAGCAAAAAATTTCAGAATTGCACCTTGCAATGCGGAGAAATTACTGTTTGTGCATTTACAATATTCATTGATTTTTGCCATTGAAAAACGTCCAGAAATGATTGAAGCTACTGACTGAATGAATGGAGCTGGCATCTCACTCTCTTTGAATCTTCTTTATCATGCTAAGAGGAGCAGGAAAAAGCAAAAAATTTCAGAATTGCACCTTGCAATGCGGAGAAATTACTGTTTGTGCATTTACAATATTCATTGATTTTTGCCATTGAAAAACGTCCAGAAATGATTGAAGCTACTGACTGAATGAAAGGAGCTGGCATCTCACTCTCTTTGAATCTTCTTTATCATGCTAAGAGGAGCAGGAAAAAGCAAAAAATTTCAGAATTGCAACTTGCAATGCGGAGAAATTACTGTTTGTGCATTTACAATATTCATTGATTTTTGCCATTGAAAAACATCATGTTATTCATATACCAGAAATGATTGAAGCTACTGACTGAATGAAAGGAGCTGGCATCTCACTCTCTTTGAATCTTCTTTATCATGCTAAGAGGAGCATGAAAAAGCAAAAAATTTCAGAATTGCTCCTTGCAATGCGGAGAAATTACTGTTTGTGCATTTACAATATTCATTGATTTTTGCCATTGAAAAACGTCCAGAAATGATTGAAGCTACTGACTGAATGAAAGGAGCTGGCATCTCACTCTCTTTGAATCTTCTTTATCATGCTAAGAGGAGCAGGAAAAAGCAAAAAATTTCAGAATTGCACCTTGCAATGCGGAGAAATTACTGTTTGTGCTTTTACAATATTCATTGATTTTTGCCATTGAAAAACATCATGTTATTCATATACCAGAAATGTTTGAAGCTACTGACTGAATGAAAGGAGCTGGCATCTCACTCTCTTTGAATCTTCTTTATCATGCTAAGAGGAGCAGGAAAAAGCAAAAAATTTCAGAATTGCACCTTGCAATGCGGAGAAATTACTGTTTGTGCATTTACAATATTCATTGATTTTTGCCATTGAAAAACGTCCAGAAATGATTGAAGCTACTGACTGAATGAAAGGAGCTGGCATCTCACTCTCTTTGAATCTTCTTTATCATGCTAAGAGGAGCAGGAAAAAGCAAAAAATTTCAGAATTGCACCTTGCAATGCGGAGAAATTACTGTTTGTGCATTTACAATATTCATTGATTTTTGCCATTGAAAAACGTCCAGAAATGATTGAAGCTACTGACTGAATGAAAGGAGCTGGCATCTCACTCTCTTTGAATCTTCTTTATCATGCTAAGAGGAGCAGGAAAAAGCAAAAAATTTCAGAATTGCACCTTGCAATGCGGAGAAATTACTGTTTGTGCTTTTACAATATTCATTGATTTTTGCCATTGAAAAACATCATGTTATTCATATACCAGAAATGTTTGAAGCTACTGACTGAATGAAAGGAGCTGGCATCTCACTCTCTTTGAATCTTCTTTATCATGCTAAGAGGAGCAGGAAAAAGCAAAAAATTTCAGAATTGCACCTTGCAATGCGGAGAAATTACTGTTTGTGCATTTACAATATTCATTGATTTTTGCCATTGAAAAACGTCCAGAAATGATTGAAGCTACTGACTGAATGAAAGGAGCTGGCATCTCACTCTCTTTGAATCTTCTTTATCATGCTAAGAGGAGCAGGAAAAAGCAAAAAATTTCAGAATTGCACCTTGCAATGCGGAGAAATTACTGTTTGTGCATTTACAATATTCATTGATTTTTGCCATTGAAAAACGTCCAGAAATGATTGAAGCTACTGACTGAATGAAAGGAGCTGGCATCTCACTCTCTTTGAATCTTCTTTATCATGCTAAGAGGAGCAGGAAAAAGCAAAAAATTTCAGAATTGCAACTTGCAATGCGGAGAAATTACTGTTTGTGCATTTACAATATTCATTGATTTTTGCCATTGAAAAACATCATGTTATTCATATACCAGAAATGATTGAAGCTACTGACTGAATGAAAGGAGCTGGCATCTCACTCTCTTTGAATCTTCTTTATCATGCTAAGAGGAGCAGGAAAAAGCAAAAAATTTCAGAATTGCACCTTGCAATGCGGAGAAATTACTGTTTGTGCATTTACAATATTCATTGATTTTTGCCATTGAAAAACGTCCAGAAATGATTGAAGCTACTGACTGAATGAAAGGAGCTGGCATCTCACTCTCTTTGAATCTTCTTTATCATGCTAAGAGGAGCAGGAAAAAGCAAAAAATTTCAGAATTGCACCTTGCAATGCGGAGAAATTACTGTTTGTGCTTTTACAATATTCAATGATTTTTGCCATTGAAAAACATCATGTTATTCATATACCAGAAATGTTTGAAGCTACTGACTGAATGAAAGGAGCTGGCATCTCACTCTCTTTGAATCTTCTTTATCATGCTAAGAGGAGCAGGAAAAAGCAAAAAATTTCAGAATTGCACCTTGCAATGCGGAGAAATTACTGTTTGTGCATTTACAATATTCATTGATTTTTGCCATTGAAAAACGTCCAGAAATGATTGAAGCTACTGACTGAATGAAAGGAGCTGGCATCTCACTCTCTTTGAATCTTCTTTATCATGCTAAGAGGAGCAGGAAAAAGCAAAAAATTTCAGAATTGCACCTTGCAATGCGGAGAAATTACTGTTTGTGCATTTACAATATTCATTGATTTTTGCCATTGAAAAACGTCCAGAAATGATTGAAGCTACTGACTGAATGAAAGGAGCTGGCATCTCACTCTCTTTGAATCTTCTTTATCATGCTAAGAGGAGCAGGAAAAAGCAAAAAATTTCAGAATTGCACCTTGCAATGCGGAGAAATTACTGTTTGTGCATTTACAATATTCATTGATTTTTGCCATTGAAAAACATCATGTTATTCATATACCAGAATTGATTGAAGCTACTGACTGAATGAAAGGAGCTGGCATCTTACTCTCTTTGAATCTTCTTTGTCATGCTAAGAGGAGCAGGAAAAAGCAAAAAATTTCAGAATTGCACCTTGCAATGCGCAGAAATTACTGTTTGTGCATTTACAATATTCATTGATTTTTGCCATTGAAAAACGTCCAGAAATGATTGAAGCTACTGACTGAATGAAAGGAGCTGGCATCTCACTCTCTTTGAATCTTCTTTATCATGCTAAGAGGAGCAGGAAAAAGCAAAAAATTTCAGAATTGCACCTTGCAATGCGGAGAAATTACTGTTTGTGCATTTACAATATTCATTGATTTTTGCCATTGAAAAACATCATGTTATTCATATACCAGAAATGTTTGAAGCTACTGACTGAATGAAAGGAGCTGGCATCTCACTCTCTTTGAATCTTCTTTATCATGCTAAGAGGAGCAGGAAAAAGCAAAAAATTTCAGAATTGCACCTTGCAATGCGGAGAAATTACTGTTTGTGCATTTACAATATTCATTGATTTTTGCCATTGAAAAACGTCCAGAAATGATTGAAGCTACTGACTGAATGAAAGGAGCTGGCATCTCACTCTCTTTGAATCTTCTTTATCATGCTAAGAGGAGCAGGAAAAAGCAAAAAATTTCAGAATTGCACCTTGCAATGCGGAGAAATTACTGTTTGTGCATTTACAATATTCATTGATTTTTGCCATTGAAAAACGTCCAGAAATGATTGAAGCTACTGACTGAATGAAAGGAGCTGGCATCTCACTCTCTTTGAATCTTCTTTATCATGCTAAGAGGAGCAGGAAAAAGCAAAAAATTTCAGAATTGCACCTTGCAATGCGGAGAAATTACTGTTTGTGCATTTACAATATTCATTGATTTTTGCCATTGAAAAACGTCCAGAAATAATTGAAGCTACTGACTGAATGAAAGGAGCTGGCATCTCACTCTCTTTGAATCTTCTTTATCATGCTAAGAGGAGCAGGAAAAAGCAAAAAATTTCAGAATTGCAACTTGCAATGCGGAGAAATTACTGTTTGTGCATTTACAATATTCATTGATTTTTGCCATTGAAAAACATCATGTTATTTATATACCAGAAATGATTGAAGCTACTGACTGAATGAAAGGAGCTGGCATCTCACTCTCTTTGAATCTTCTTTATCATGCTAAGAGGAGCAGGAAAAAGCAAAAAATTTCAGAATTGCACCTTGCAATGCGGAGAAATTACTGTTTGTGCATTTACAATATTCATTGATTTTTGCCATTGAAAAACGTCCAGAAATGATTGAAGCTACTGACTGAATGAAAGGAGCTGGCATCTCACTCTCTTTGAATCTTCTTTATCATGCTAAGAGGAGCAGGAAAAAGCAAAAAATTTCAGAATTGCACCTTGCAATGCGGAGAAATTACTGTTTGTGCTTTTACAATATTCATTGATTTTTGCCATTGAAAAACATCATGTTATTCATATACCAGAAATGTTTGAAGCTACTGACTGAATGAAAGGAGCTGGCATCTCACTCTCTTTGAATCTTCTTTATCATGCTAAGAGGAGCAGGAAAAAGCAAAAAATTTCAGAATTGCACCTTGCAATGCGGAGAAATTACTGTTTGTGCATTTACAATATTCATTGATTTTTGCCATTGAAAAATGTCCAGAAATGATTGAAGCTGCTGACTGAATGAAAGGAGCTGGCATCTCACTCTCTTTGAATCTTCTTTATCATGCTAAGAGGAGCAGGAAAAAGCAAAAAATTTCAGAATTGCACCTTGCAATGCGGAGAAATTACTGTTTGTGCATTTACAATATTCATTGATTTTTGCCATTGAAAAACATCATGTTATTCATATACCAGAAATGATTGAAGCTACTGACTGAATGAAAGGAGCTGGTATCTCACTCTCTTTGAATCTTCTTTATCATGCTAAGAGGAGCAGGAAAAAGCAAAAAATTTCAGAATTGCACCTTGCAATGCGGAGAAATTACTGTTTGTGCATTTACAATATTCATTGATTTTTGCCATTGAAAAACGTCCAGAAATGATTGAAGCTACTGACTGAATGAAAGGAGCTGGCATCTCACTCTCTTTGAATCTTCTTTATCATGCTAAGAGGAGCAGGAAAAAGCAAAAAATTTCAGAATTGCACCTTGCAATGCGGAGAAATTACTGTTTGTGCATTTACAATATTCATTGATTTTTGCCATTGAAAAACGTCCAGAAATGATTGAAGCTACTGACTGAATGAAAGGAGCTGGCATCTCACTCTCTTTGAATCTTCTTTATCATGCTAAGAGGAGCAGGAAAAAGCAAAAAATTTCAGAATTGCACCTTGCAATGCGGAGAAATTACTGTTTGTGCTTTTACAATATTCATTGATTTTTGCCATTGAAAAACATCATGTTATTCATATACCAGAAATGATTGAAGCTACTGACTGAATGAAAGGAGCTGGCATCTCGCTCTCTTTGAATCTTCTTTATCATGCTAAGAGGAGCAGGAAAAAGCAAAAAATTTCAGAATTGCACCTTGCAATGCGGAGAAATTACTGTTTGTGCATTTACAATATTCATTGATTTTTGCCATTGAAAAACGTCCAGAAATGATTGAAGCTACTGACTGAATGAAAGGAGCTGGCATCTCACTCTCTTTGAATCTTCTTTATCATGCTAAGAGGAGCAGGAAAAAGCAAAAAATTTCAGAATTGCACCTTGCAATGTGGAGAAATTACTGTTTGTGCATTTACAATATTCATTGATTTTTGCCATTGAAAAACATCATGTTATTCATATACCAGAAATGATTGAAGCTACTGACTGAATGAAAGGAGCTGGCATCTCACTCTCTTTGAATCTTCTTTATCATGCTAAGAGGAGCAGGAAAAAGCAAAAAATTTCA
>NW_027369768.1:0-40405 GCF_046119375.1 Phyllobates terribilis | reverse complement strand
TGAGTTTACTTTAGATCTTTTCAGTTGTACGATTTACAGTTAAGATAAACTCTTTGGACTGCTGAGAATGCACCTTCTGTGACTCCAAATTGGAAGGATATGTTTGTTCTGGGTATTTGTTCTTAATTATGTCTTGATTCGTATGTAAACTTAGTTGTAACACAACACTAAATTCAATGACTGATGATTGGTTTTGGATTATAAACTTTGCTGGATAATAGAATACCTTGCTGGATAAACTAGTGTGAAAATGTCTTCTGCTGCTAAAACTCTCCCTTGTGGTGAATGGTCAATTGTGTTGCCTGGTCGTCGCACTAAGAATAAAAGAAGTCAACGGAAATCAGAAGGAACTGATCAGCCATGGGTATCAACTGATCTTGAAATGGACAAAGAAAGAGAATCAAAGCTGATGCAGAAGCTGGAGCTCTGTATGAAAAAACTTGAAACTTCGAGCTTCTACGAAGTGTTCCAGGATCAAATGGAAACCTCTGAAGCCATTGATTGCTTCTCCAAGGTACTAAAATCGAGCGGTAAGATGAAGATGGTAATATATGGAATCGGCAGCGTAGAGTGGTATGAACCACCTCGTTTACAGCTAAGCCTAGCAATGTTGATGAAGAGGAAGTTTGAGTGGATTGGTGATATAGAGGTGTTTGACCCTGTACTGTCCATAACAGAAACTAGGGTTCTCGAGGCTCTTGGATGCTCTGTACTATCCATGAATGAGCAAGGCAGAAGAGAAGCTTGTGAACCTACGCTGTTCTTCATGCCCCATTGCGAGGCTGTGCTGTACAACAACCTATTGGAAGCCAACTGGAAAGAGGATAGATTGAGAAATATAGCCTTGTTTGGGAACAGTTTTAAGGTGTATGAGCAGCACGTCTCGTTTCTTAAAGATGATGAAGTTGCTGAGTCCAGAAAATACGTTTTGGCTGCAAGGAGATTTGCTACGGAGTTTGAGATTAAGACTGTCTCAGAGGATTATTTTAGAGCCTTTCTTGAATGTAGCTGGCATTTTTTCAGCCCCCAAGGGCTGCATATTGTTTCATAGTACCAATACCCTCCACAAACTCCTCTCCTTTCAAGTCCCGCAACTCAATTCATGTCTTGTATCTCTAGAAATTTCAAATATACAGATGTCCAACAATTCTTTTCCATGGATGAATCCCATCTTGACTGAGCAACATGACACAACTAACTTAGGTGTTTTAGTGCTATCAAATAACAGCCTAGAAGGAGAAGAGAGATCATTCCTGGATAACATTGCCTCTCAAAGTAAGTAACCAGCTTTGAGGAGCTATTCTAGAACAACTGTCGCAGTGCTTCTCCTGGGAAATAATCAATTACAAGAGGAATAACAGCCTTTCAGGAGTCATTCCATGTTGCTTCAGAAATCTGTCATTTGAAGGGGATTATGTTGGGGTTACTGAACATAATATTCTCCTTCAACCCTCTTCTATACTCTTTAAGAGTAGATAGTAGATATGATTCCTACATTCTTACAATCATGTCTGTTCTGGATTTGTCATGGAACCGGTTATCCAGTTGCATTGGGTATTCTTGTGGAGCTTTGGCGGGTCATTCTTCTGTTTACTTTCTTTGTGGTATTGTACGTAAATTCTTACTGGCGTAGAGCTTGGTGTACTTTCATTGATATCCACTTCCTTTGGTGGTTGTACTAGTTTGAGTGATTGCCTCCAATTTAGTTGAGTTTCATAATTGTTGTTCAATCATATATGAGCTGTTTCTAAATGATTTAGCTTTGTTTCCAGGTTTCTGTTAATCAACAACTGCGTCCTCCTGTGATTTCCTTCTAACAATTTATATTACTCCATAAAATTGCAATACGTGTCACTCATACATTTTCATACACGGACAAAAAGGCCTTCATCTACTTGTACATATTCAAATTGAAAGATAGAAAACATTACTTCAATTAATTATACAAATTAAGCAATGGGTATCATACAAATAAAACGGACAATTTATTATTTACACTTAAATGCTTCTCTTAGTCTTCGTTTTCCTTTCAATGTTTCTCTTTAGTCTTCTCTGAGTCGTCTCCTTGCCTTCACTCACCTGCTAAACAAGAGTCAAGTCTCCTATACAAAGCCAAAAGACCTAAAAGTAGAGTATTTCTCACTGAGATCGAGGAGTGATCTCTACGTTAGGCTCTGATGGTCCAAATCAGCTACCTTCTAGAGTGTGCCAGAGGAAAAAGTATCAATGACGAAGTTTTTAGTCCATTTGCTTGAATGCAAGTTTTTTGAAAGTTTACTTATGAATGACCACTCCAACGGTAAGCATTATAAGCAAGGGTATTTAACTAATTTATGTTAGCTTGCATAACTACATCCCAAACAGAGAACAAGAGTATTAGCATGGGTGCTGAGTGTTATAGTTATTCTTGCGGGTTATGGAAACAAAATGAGAAAGTTGAGTTGCTCCCAATCAAGACCCACTTTTCTTCAATATCGTATAGAGAGTAGATAAAAGAATCGTACTTGAGTTTATGGATAAATTAACCTAGGGCACAGAAACGCTCCAGCTATCTTCCCTCTCTTCTGTAGAGGCTAGGGTTTTTTCTCGCCGGCGTGCGAGGGTCCATTTTTTCGTTCGTTCGATTATTTGGGGGTTATTCCTCCTCGTTTCCGGCAATGGCAGACAAACGCAATATACATTTGACAGAGGCAGAAACCTCGGTGCTGGTGGAAGCGAACATTGAAAAGAGGCTATCGAGTGGCGCCGATTCCCTCATTCTGATAGGTTCACTGCTAAAGACCCGTCCTTTCAACACCTTCGCGCTCAAAGCAACTATGAAGGGGGCTTGGCGAGCTAGGAAGGGCTTCGTCTTCAGGGAGATTAGAAACAACCTGTTTATTTTTCAGTTTGGTGACAAAGGGGATAAGGAGAAGGTGCTCAAAGGAGGCCCTTGGGCATTCGAAAAGGCTCTGTTGGTCCTTCGTGAACCGGGCCCAGAGCAACCGTCGCAGATGAAGTTCGAATCGACTGATTTCTGGGTACGTTTTTACGATCTTCCGATTTCAATGATGAATGTTGAAACCGCCAGGAGATTGGGCGAATGTGTAGGGCATATGTGGTTGCGGTGGATGATTAAGAAGGTATTCTGTGAGGGAGATTCATCAGGGTGAGGGTGTCTGTGAACATTAAAATACCATTAAGGAGGGGAATCATGATTCAATCTGGGGGAGAAAAGATCTGGATTGAACTGAAGTACGAGCGCCTGCCAAATTTTTGCTATATGTGTGGAACTTTAGGCCATGTAGATGTGGAATGCGATAACGACGAAGCCCGCTGATTCCAAGACGAATATGGGGATTGGCTCAGGGCGTCACCGCTAAAGGTTAACGAGAGATCGCTGAAAGAGAACGCAAGGGAGATTGAGCTGCTAAGGAATCAATTTCAGAAAGAAAATGGCGAGAATGCTGCAGAAAATTTTCATACCCCAGCTAGTCGGAGATCCCTGTTAAAGATGCTGGAAGGGGCTGGAGAGATTGAGGAATTGGAAAAGGTCAATATAACAGAGGCTGATGACAGGACTGCAGAAACAGTGGGAAGAGTTGAGGGGCTTGCAATGGCTATTCCGGAAATTCGAATTGAGGAAGACATGTTGGTAATGCAAACTGATTTAATGTCCTGTGATAATATGTATATTGGAGGTGATAAGGGGATGCAGTCCAAAAAATGGGAAGAGACAGCGAGCGCCACATGTTTGGTGGGCGAGGATAGTTCTTTAGAGGGCGTCACGTCACCTTCTAAAAAGAAGAAATGGAAGAGATTACCTAGAAAGGGAGTGGGGGACGAATCTGCGAACCAGACAGGGAAGAAAAGGAAAGAGATCGCTGAGCCAGAGCAAACAGATTTGATGATGATCGATAAAGAGGGTTCGAATCTGGGGTTGACAGAGAAGAAAAGGAAAACAATTGCTTCGGGAAACGTTGAGATATCGGCACGAGAGGAGACGCTCCTCTCCGGCCGGACGCAATGAATGCGTTGAGCTACAATTGTCGGGGATTGGGGAAGGCCCCGGCGGTTACACGTCTCATCTCTTTGGTGAGAAAGGAGGACCCATCGATTTTGTTTCTTATGGAAACAAAAAGTGATCGAAAGAAAATGGAAAGTATTCGGGTGAAACTAGGCTTTGAAGCTTGTTTTACGGTGGATTGCGTCAAAAGCTCGGGTGGTCTATGCCTGATGTGGAAAGCTGGTGTCGAGGGTACAGTCAGAACGTATACCGCCCATCATATTGACGCTGATGTTTCGATGGGCAATTCAGGCATCGGATGGCGTTTTACGGGCATGTATGGGTGGCCCAATTCATGCGATAAGTTCCACACGTGCAGCCTACTGAAAAGATTAGCGGAGGATAATCATGATCTTTGGGTTTGTATCGGCGATTTTAATAGACTCTTTAATATCGAAGACAAGGAAGGGGGACACCCGGTTAACGTGAGCGAGGTCCTCGAATTTAGGCGTGTACTGAGGTCTGCAGGCTTCGATGGATTGGTACGAAAGGAAGTAAATTTACGTGGGATAACGGGAGGGCGGGAGACCAATTTATTCAGGAGCGCATTGATTTGGGGTTCGCTACAGCTTCATGGTTTGATTCTTTTCCAAATGCAGTGATAACAATGCTGGATCGGTGTGGCTCGGACCATTCGCCGATTAAACTAGTTCTCAATCCCGAAGTGGTTGACGATGCGAATCTGCCACCTCGACCGTTCAAGTTCGAATCTATGTGGGTTTATAATGAGGGATGTTTGGAGGTTGTCAAGAATGCATGGGGTAACCCGGGGAGTTCTTTTGCGGCGCCCGGTATTTGCAGAAAGATTGCCAGATGTGAGAGTGATTTAAAACATTGGAATTACAAAGTTTTTGGAAACGTCACACGGGTGTTGAAATCCATCAGGGAGGAATTGAGAGACATGGGGAAACGGGGTATGAGAGGCGACTTGGTTTTTCATCGCCGCGCTCTCGAGAACCGGGAACGTGTACTTATGCGGCGGGAGGAGGAGATGTGGCTTCAGAGGTCGAAAGCGAATGAATTCAGATGGGGGGACTCTAATACCACTTATTTCCATCAGAAGGCGACAAATAGAAAGAAACGAAATGGTATAGTAAAGCTTATTGACTAGACAGGCCTGGAATGGAGATCTTTCTAAGGGAAGGAAAAGGTAGCTTCTGATTATTTCCGAAACCTGTTCTGTTCTGATGTGCGAGCGAAGGCAGACTTCTTAACTGTGGGAATGAGCTCTCTGATGTCTGACGAAGACAACAAAGTCCTTCTACTTCCCTTCGATCCTGATGAGGTTAAAAGTGCTCTTTTCTCGATTCATCCCACCAAGTCTCCTGGGCCGGATGGAATGGCGGCAATATTTTATCAGCGTTTTTGGCACATCGTCGGTGAAGATCTTACTAAGTTTGTTCTTGGCATCCTCAATGGGGGTGACTTTTCGCCCGGTTTCAATGATACATTCATCTCCTTAATTCCAAAAGTAGAATCCCCTTGTAAAATGAAAGATTTGCGTCCGATAAGCTTATGTAACATTACTTACAAAATTGTGTCTAAGGTGTTATCTTACGTGCTTAAGAAGTGCTTGCACAAATTGGTGGCCCAGAGTCAGAGTGCGTTCGTTCTTGGACGATTGATTACAGATAATGTCCTTGCGGCTTTCCAGATCTTCCATCATATGAAGACCAAAAGGACAGGCAGGAAAGGCTATATGGCGTTGAAACTTGATATGGCTAAGGCTTATGACAGAGTGGAATGGTCTTTTCTGGAGCATTGTTTGAGGAAACTGGGGTTTGCGGACATATGGATCAGTCTAATTATGAAGTGTGTGTCAACAGTGTCTTTCTCAACGTTGATTAATGGCCGGCCTTCACAATTGTTTCGACCGGGGCGCGGTCTCCGTCAGGGAGATCCTTTATCACCATTCTTGTTTCTTCTCTGCGCTGAAGGACTCTCAGGGATGATGCGCCACAGTGAAGGCTTGGGTCGTATAAGGGGGATCCAGATTTCCAGAGCTGCGCCTTCTATCTCTCACCTGTTCTTCGTCGATGATAGTATCCTGTTTTCAAATGCGACCTGTCAACAAAGCCATGAAATTGCAAAAATCCTCCGAGTATACGGAGCAGCGTCAGGACAACAGGTAAACTTTGCAAAATCGGAGTTGTCATTCAGCATTAATGTGGATGGAAATCGTAGGTCGGAAGTTCAGGCAATTTTGGGTGTCCGGGAAGTGGAAAAACATGACAAGTATCTTGGTCTGCCAACGATGCTCGGGCGATCGAAGAAGTTGATTTTCAGCCGTCTGAAAGAACGAGTAATGCAGAAAGTGGGTGGATGGAATCAGAAATCCCTCTCTCAAGCTGGAAAAGAGACTCTCATTAAATCAATTGCCCAAGCAATCCCGACTTTCACGATGTCTTGCTTTGCTTTGCCGAAGAGCCTGTGCGAAGAGATTGAACAAATTTTATGCGAATTCTGGTGGGGTGATACGAGCGATAAACGCAAAATCCATTGGAGGAGCTAGAAGCACTATGTAAACCGAAGAATCAAGGTGGGATGGGCTTTCGCGATATGGAATATTTTAATCTGGCCCTTCTTGCTAAACAGGGATGGCACTTGATTAGCGACCAGATTCGTTGTTGGCTCGTCTTCTTAAGGCCAGGTACTTCCCTCGAACAGATTTTCTTCATGCGCAGATTGGTTGCGTTCCGAGCTTCACATGGAGGAGCATTCTACAGGGACGTAAGGTATTGAAAGAGGGGCTGCGGTGGTTTGTCGGTAACGGTTCTAGCATCGATATTCGACGGGACTGTTGGATCCCGAGTCCGGATGGTCCTAGCTTATGCACCTCAGTTGCTGAGTCCACTCCTCAACGGGTCATTGACCTTATCAACTGGGATCTGAATCAGTGGGAAGCGGAGCGGGTATGGAGGTGGTTTTCGTCGGAGGCGGCGAAACTAATCCTAAACATAAAGCTGACTGAATGTAATGCCGCTGATGAACTGGTCTGGCACTTCTCCAAAGACGGATTCTTCTCGGTGTGTTCCGCCTATCACAACTCAATGCAAAAGGTGACTGCCTTAAGGGAGGTAAATTCTTCTTCTTCTTTTGGGGGTATGGAGCAGGTGTGGAAGACAACGTGGCGTTTGAACATTCCCCCGAGAATCAAGAGCTTTATCTAGAGAGCCCAGAGTGGAATTCTGCCAACAAAAGCCAAATTGTTTACGAGAGGCGTAATCGGGGATGACTTGTGTCACATGTGCGGGAGGAACGAAAATATTCTCCATGCTCTGGTTTGCTGCCCTGGTGTGCAAAGTTTTTGGGCTGAGTATCCGAAGATCAGAAAATGGGGTTTCCGCTCCAACTCTTTTGTGGATTTCGGTGAGCATATCCGGCGTCAGAGAAGAGACGAGTTGGAGGTGTGGGCAACTATTTGTTACGGTATATGGAGGGCACGCAACTTGAAGCTTTTCGAAGGTAAAGTGATTGACCCGGGGGAACATGTACAGTCCGCTGTCTCTCAGATGAAGGAATTTCAGTCATGCCGACTCCGAAATCAACTGGGTATTGTAGTGCAGCCGGGTGAGCTGATCTGGGTTCGGCCAAAATCGAATTGGGTGAAAATCAATAGTGATGCTGCGGTTCCTGCACAACACGGGGCGGGCATCGGGTTCGTGATCCTGGATAGTAGTGGAGTACCTTTGTTTGTGGGCTCTAAACGACTTGAACATGCGACTAATCCTGAAATGGTAGAAGCCGAAGCAATTCTTTGGGGCTTGCGCTTTGTAAGTCGAATGAGTTTAAGCTCGTTACGGTGGAAACGGATTGTTTGGGTCTAATTTCGAAGCTTCGAAGGAAGGCTCAATGGAGTGGTCCACTTGGTTGGCTTATACGACAGATTCTGGAGTGCGCTAAGTCTTTCGAGGCCATGGAGTAGAGTCATGTGCGTAGGGAAGGAAATAGACCGGCTCATCTTTTAGCGAGTCTTAGACCCAATGTGTATTTTTGTATTAGGTTTGTTCCTGAATTTTCGCATGAACTTAATTGTTTGTTTTTGGCGGATTGCAAGTAATATAGTCTCTCTTTGATGATAAAAAAAAGATTTTATGGATAAATTGAGATATTTATACAAGTTAGATAGTAGCCTAACAAACAAGATATTGCTAAGAAACGAAGATATTCTAATTTAACGATAATTAAACAAATCCTAGAATATTTCTAATCTGAAATACTGTTCTGGTAATCATGTCCCCTTAGGCTAGGCGTCCGGGTGGAAAGGCTGAGCTTGGACAGTAGTGTTTTGAATCGAGGTCGGAGTAGGGGTTCCATAAGAACACCGGCAAGCTGATCTTCAAGTGAAACATGAGCAACCCTTAACCTTCCTGCCTCGACTTGCTCGCGGACAAAAATAACATGAGAGCGCTATGTGCTTCATGCGAGAGTGAAACACTGGATTGGCACTCAAACTTGTTGCCCCCATGTTATCACAATAGATGACGGGCTACTTATGAACATGAAATCTAAGTTCTGAAAGTAAGTAACTGACCCAAAGCATTTCTGAAGTTGTATCTACAAGAGCATTGTACTCATCCTCTATAGAGGATCTTGATATAGAATATTACCGGTTGTAGATACATATTCAACTTTGTCACTCACCCAATCCTCATCGAGTGGGCATGGAAGGTGAGTGGGGTGCGAGAAAAATATGAATGCTATGAGACAAAGGCTGGCGAGATACCTGAGAAGTCTCTTTAAGGCAACCCCAGTGATCTGATCTTGGGTTTTGCATGAACATAGACAATTTATTGACGGTGAATGCGACATCTGGCCTGGTGAGACTGGGATACTAAAGGCTACCAACGAGGTGAGGGTAATTAGTTCGTGAAGATGACAAAGCACCACCATCGCGTAACAACGACCTTTCTTAATAACGAGAAACAATTTGGCTTTGTTTGCATCATTCCTAAGATTTCAGAGATGTACTTTCATTAGAGCAAAAATATCCCGGAATCAGTTTTCATCAATTCCACACCAAGAAAATGAGATAGTTGGTCGAGATCCTTCAAAGAAAACTTAGATGATAGCTGAGCTTGTTCACTTCCTCATTGCAAACTTCCTGTAATGATAATGTCGTCAATGTAAACTAACAATTAAAGAGTTGTTAGTCCACGTTGATAGATAAATAGAGATGAATATGCAATTGAATTTTTGAACCCATTGTAACACGCCCTCAAAGCTTGTTTCAATCCGTAAATTGCTTTCCTCAACCTGCAGACATGCTCAGGTCGAGTCTGATCATCAAAACTTGTTACATGTAGACTTCATCTTTCAAGGTTCCCTGGAGAAAGGTGTTATTTATGTCAAGATGGCATAAAGACCTGCCGCGGTGCGCGACCAAGGAGAGCACAATACGAATTGTCACTGGTTTCATGACGTGGCTGAAGGTCTCCATATAATCACAACTTGGTCATTGATGGAAACTTTTCTACGACTAAACGGGCCTTGAACTTATTGAGCAAACCATATGGCTTGGTCTTGATGCGGTGTTGATTGGCGGCATCTCGTACATCATAAGGAGTGAGAATTAGCATCAACTATGGACGTAATAGGACACAATCGGAGCATAATGCCATAATCTGGACTTCGGAGAGCAAAGAGTACAATCATGAGGATTACGTGCTTAAGGGATAAGACGAGGAAGGCAAGGAGTGAACACAAGTGTAGAAGAGGCGAAAAAGGGCACTTTGCCCCAGGGCGTGCCCGCGTCTAGCTCGTGCAGCAAGCTAGGACGAGCCACACAAGGGCGCGACTGCACCACCACCGACGCGAATGCGCACCACCTTCTGGGGGTGGCGATTGCGTCGACACGTGCTCGCCCGTGCCTTCACCTCTGCTGTGCCGCGAGAAGCCCTAGCTCCAAGACTTTAAGTGGGCTTTCTACCCTATTTTCATGTGTATTCCGGGCTGGGCTTCAATACAACTCATTTTAGGGTTAGCTTGCTCATTTCTTATAAATAGGGAGAGCCAAAGCTCTGGCTCTCCCTAAAGATCCATTATCACATTTTTCAGAATACATTTTAGTAGGTTATTAGCAACAACCCAGGAGTAATCTCTTTTGACTTTGTCTGGTTGGTTCGCGCCTCTAGGATGATTTCAATGTGAGGTTCTTATCCTTGGTTATTAATATAATTATGTTTCTATTGCTTTAATCTCTTGTGCGTAATATCTATTGAATTGAATGCACTTTCTAGATTGATCACCTAGGTTGTTAGTTTGATTTAATATTGCTAGGGCCTAGTTTATCCTAGTTGGAGAACCTTGCCTGCTTAGTAGTATGAATCTCTACTTGGACTAGTTGGACTCGTAGGATACGGAGATTAATGAGGTATAGGCGCTGGCAGGCGTTAAACGGTCGTTGGCCCTATCAAAAATAATCCAACTAAAGTATCCACTAGTGAAGTGGTAAGTCGGAGTTGAGTCCCAAGGGAGCCACAACGATAGCTTAATTCAATTTGTGTTACCAAATAGTAACTGGGGGGGGGGGGTTGGTTTGTAAACTAACTAGCAATAATTAAAACATGAATTGTTGGATTTTGTAAACTATAACGATGGAAAGCTCACTCTTTTAGCATCAGCGTAGTATTCTTATGGAAAGTTGATCATCGAATTCTATAAAAGTTATGTTCTTTTAATAAATAATCTAGTTGTCCTACTCTTTATTCGTAAATAGCAACTAGTCCAAATAGTCCTAGAAACCCTTGTTGTACGCAATAACCAAAGAAATCCTAAGGTTTAACTACTCAACAGCATAAAGATCAAAGATATGTAGGCCTATGCAATACCATTGGCAAATCATCGATACTAGACACAGGTTTATAATCTCTACAAAATAAGCACTCGCAAATAGTCTATGCTAATTCTGATTGCTACCTAAAAGACAAGACTTTTCAAATCGAATTATCAAGCCTAGCGATATGAATGAATAATAATCAACCTAGTTTGTAACCTAGATAAAATCAATATCAATCAATGACAATAATCACAAGAGAATATAAAACAATGCTGAAATTATTATTAGAACATAAACAATAGAATTCTCACAAACAATTCCTAGAATAATGGTCTCAACCTAAGAGTGAACTCGTAGGAACTTAGCCAGACATAGTAAGAGAAAACTATACATAATTATGGATGAACTAACCAGGGATGAAGGTTGAAGATGGCACAAAGGTGGGAGCTTTCTTCTTGGCTGCTGAATCTCTAAGAACTAATTTGTGAAAGTGGCAAAAGCTAATTCTAACCTAAAAACTAAAGGTTTATATAGTATCTAACCTCTAGGAAATAAAATAACAAAAAATAAAAGATAAAAAAAGGAAAAACTGATAGAAATTCGGACTAGATCAGCAATTGGGCCGGTCCGCATCGGCAGTCTCGACCGAGACTTTTTCCCAGTCACTCAGAAATGGTCCCAGACTCGATCGCTACCTCCAAGTCGCGATCGCTACTTTCATGTCGAGGAAAAGTCGCGATCGAGACATTATAGTCTCGGTCAAGACATCTATCTCGAGGGCAAATCTCGATCGAGACATTATAGTCTCGTTCGAGACTTCTTCTTCGTAGCTCTTCTTCGTCTTGAAACCTTCTCTCGGACTGGTCTTCGGTGTTCTATAAGCTTCCGAGGCTGCTCGGCTTCGCCTCTCAGCTTCTCCATGGGTGTAGGTGTGGTAGTCTTCTCTCTAGCTCCATCTCAAATGCACTACAGGTGAGTACAAACAGGATATCCATAATCAATACCACAAAATAACGCTTAAGAGCATCCCGCAAATCTATAAGTGAACAATCATACCAGATTCCGGGAATACCACTCAATAAGCACCTAAACACCACTAATCCTAAGCTAATAGTCGCTAGTTACACCATATAACAAGCTCCTATCAAACCTCCCCACACTTAAACCTTGCTTGTCCTCGAGTAAGAAAAATAAAACTCACTCCTCCTAAAAAGCACAAAGGTCTACAGTAAGTGTAGAGAAAGTCTGCTAGCGACTATACTCCAAACTCCAAAGTGTATCGAGCACTAACCTACTCCGATCTATCTCCTTATGCCTCGGAGATGTCCTACCCAAAACCCTCCTTATTTCTCCACCTTCATATGTCACCACTCCATAACAATAATAAAATCGAACCAAGTGGTGTGCTTTTAAGCACATGTGGAATCCTAATCTCCTCTAAGGGTAAGGGTACATAAATATAACATAATAAGGATAAAATCGAGTCTCCCACTCGCTTATACACTTCTTATTCCTCCTCTTCAAGTAATGTCCTAAACCACTAGATAATATGATCAATCCACAAGTCACAACCACCAATCCTAATTTAAAAATTCTGCATAGTACAACCACAACAATATGCATCAAACTTCAAGAAATAGAAATCTAATCCTAGGATCTAACACAACCGCCGATAATATGTAGCAAAACTAATAAATTAATGGAATGGTAAGCATGCAAAGTGTGGATAACAATAAGCTCATAAATAGAGAGATAAAAGGCTAAAACTAACTCCTTATCCCTCCTTGGTGAAACCTAGAACCCGGGACATCCTTCTACTCCCTTCTTATGTCTTATGCACCAATAGATATGCAATCAATAAAATCAATCACAAAACAAGTAAATTCGGCGCCATTTCGGGTTTTCACCAAATTCTAAGTGGTAGGAACTTTTTCTATTCTTTTTTTTTCTTTCTTTTTATTTCAGGCACCAACCTTTTCCTTCTTATCCATTTTTTCTTGCCTGGTTTTTATTCTTTTATTTTTTCGTATTTTTTTTCGAATTATTTTCGTTTTGTTCGAATTTTTTTAAAAACAAAACAGATGCAATTGTTGAAGACGCAAACATAAGTTCGTACAGACTCGATCCAAATACGACACAAACAATTCAACAGAAAGATAGCAAGAAAGACTAAAAAAAAAATAAAACTCCTCCTCGGTACGGTAAATCCTCTCCCCACACTTGAACAGCGCATTGTCCTCAATGCAGCAAAAGAGGACCTCATAAAAATAGGGAAGAGGGGGGATTACCGCAATCACTCCTCAGTGTCGATGCCCCGGTCGCGGTCGAGACATAAAGTCGCGGTCGAGACCTTTTTCGGAAATTGTTCGCACAGTGAGGTATCGTCGTCTCGGTCGAGACATTTATAGTCGCGGTCGAGACTTCTTCTCGGGGGTGAATTCTCGATCGAGACGATGTAGTCGCGATCGAGACTTCTTCTCGGGGGTGAATTCTCGATCGAGACGATGTAGTCGCGATCGCGACTTAAGTGATTTTGGGAGATTTCGTCTGTTTTACTCCTCTAATGGCGTCCTTCCTGCTGACTCCTTAGACTTTCTAATGGAAATAACAAAAACAAAACAAACAAATGGGATTAAAGTTAGTAAAAATCCCCTCGGGTTGCCTCCCGATCAGCGCCTTTGTTTAACGTCTTTGGCTCGACGTAACCTTGCTCCTTAGAATTCTGCACCAGGCTCCTCAAGAGCTACCTCTTCTATTACCTCGTCGAAGAAACTTTCATGATACGGTTTTATCCGCTGACCGTTTACCTTGAAGGTGTTGATGTTGGTCTTATCAAAAAGCTCCACCGCCCCATGAGGGAAGACTCGGGCGATGACATAGGGCCCGCTCCATCTAGACCGCAGTTTACCTGGAAAGAGTTGAAGGCGCGAGTTATAGAGTAGTACCTTGTCGCCCACATTGAAAATCCTGCGTAGTATGTGTTTGTCATGCCACGCTTTCTTTTTCTCCTTGTATATTGTCGCGTTCTCATACGCTTCGCGGCGTATTTCCTCCAACTCATGCAGATGCAATTTTCGATGCTCCCTAGCCTCATCTATCTCCATATTGCATTTCTGGACTGCCCACCATGCTCTATTCTCTAGCTCCACCGGTAGGTGACATGCCTTTCCGAACACCAAGCGGTATGGGGACATCCCAATGGACGTTTTGTATGCGGTGCGGTAGGCCCATAGTGCATCGTCGAGGCGGAGACTCCAGTTTTTCCTGTTTGGTGCAACTGTCATTTCCAACACCCCCTTAATTTGCCGATTAGAGACCTCGGCTTGTCCATTACTTTGTGGGTGGTACGCTGTGGAGATTCGCTGGGTCACTCCGTATTTCTTGAGTAGAGCGTTGATCGTCTTATTCTTGAAATGAGTCCCCTGATCGCTGATAAGGGCTTTCAGGATTCCGAATCTAGCAAATATATTCTCTTTAAGGAACCCTACAACTACTTTTGAATCATCAGTCTTGGTGGCTTTTGATTCCACCCATTTGGAAACATAGTCCACTGCAAGTAATATATATAGATTCCCATTAGATTTAGGAAAAGGTCCCATAAAGTCTATTCCCCAAACATCGAAAATCTCACAAAAGACTAACGGTGTTTGTGGCATTTCATTCCTTCGGGATATTTTCCCAACCCTTTGGCACCTATCACAAGTTTGACAAAAAGCATAAGCATCCCGAAAGATGTGTGGCCAAAAGAAACCTGTGTCAAGTGCCTTCCTAGCAGTCTTATTGGGCCCGAAATGCCCCTCACATGCGTAAGAATGACAAAAAGAAAGGAAAGATTGTACCTCATTATCCGGGAGTCATCGTCGAATTACCTTGTCCACGCAATGTTTCCATAAGTAGGGGTCATCCCACACATAGTATTTCGCCTCACTCTTGATTTTGTCGCGCTGAGCTTTGGTGCAGGCAGGAGGGAATTCTCCTCGAACTAGGTAGTTCACTATGTGTGCATACCATGGCGTGAAGGAGCGGAGGGTGAGCAATTCAGTTTTGGGGGTGTACCTGGTTGTTTCCGCGGAAGGGTCGTGATCGAGAACGGAGGGTCGCGATCAAGACTTTACCCCCGTGACCAAATCGCGATCGATACATTTCAGCCGTGGACAATTCGCGGTCGAGACACTCAAGTCGCGGTCGAGACATCTGTATCGTTTAGGCTGAAAGAATGTCGATTCGGCATAAGGACTCGTCCAGAAATTCGCCCAGCCTCGGTCTCGCCTCATCACCACCATCATGAACCAGGCGACTAAGATGGTCAGCCACGGAATTCTCGGACCCCTTTTTATCTCGTATCTCTATGTCGAACTCACTTCGGATGAGTCTAGGTTTTGATTCCTTCTTCGTCATGAGATAGCAGATGGCTGCATGATCAGTGTGGATGATCACCTTTACCCCGAGTAGATATTGTCTGAATTTGTCGAGGGCGTACACCACAGCTAGCAACTCTTTCTCGGTGGTGGAGTAGTTCTTTTGGGCGCCACTTAGTGTCATTGACGCGTAGTAGATAACGTGCATTCCTCTCCCCACTTTCTGGCCTAAAACAGCTCCCACAGCATAATCGCTAGCATCACACATGATCTCGAATGGTAGAGACCAATCCGGCGCCTTGATGATCGGCCCAGTAGTGAGGTGCGCTTTCAAGGTATTAAACGCAAGCTTACAATCGTCGTTGAAGGCAAAATCCACCTCCTTCTTCAACAGCTCACAAAGTGGTGTCGAGATCTTGGAAAAATCTTTTATAAACTTGCGATAAAACCCTGCATGGCCAAGAAAAGAACGAACTTCGCGCACATTAATAGGATAAGGTAAAGACTGAATTACGTCAATCTTCGCCTTATCGACCTCAATCCCTTTAGAGGATACAATGTGACCCAAAACAATACCATGAATCACCATAAAATGACACTTTTTAGAATTTAACACTAAATTGGTTTCTACACATCTTTGTAGCACAAGTTTCAAATTATTCAAACAAGCATCAACTGAATCACCATGGACTGTAAAGTCATCCATAAACACCTCAATAAAGTTCTCAATATACTCGGAGAAGATACTTACCATACATCGCTGAAATGTACCTGGTGCATTGCAAAGTCCGAATGGCATTCTGCGGTATGCGAAGGTGCCAAAAGGACATGTGAAAGTAGTCTTCTCCTGGTCTTCCGGTGCTATGGCCACTTGGAAGTACCCCGAGTATCCGTCGAGGAAACAATAATATGCGCGACCTGCAAGGCATTCTAGCATTTGATCGATAAAGGGGAGAGGAGTGTGATCCTTACGAGTTACCGCGTTCAGCTTGCGGTAGTCGATGCAAACACGCCATCCATTCTGCGTTCTTTGAGGCACCATTTCACTAGCCTCGTTCTCCACTACGGTAATCCCTCCTTTCTTCTTAACCACCTGAGTCGGGCTGACCCACCGGCTATCCGAGATTGGATAGATCATATCGGCCGACAATAATTTCAGCACCTCTTTCTTTACTACTTCCATCATGGGAGGGTTTAATCGCCGCGGGGGTTGTCGGCTTGGCTTAGGTCCTTCCTCTAGTAGGATCCTGTGCATGCATGTAGAAGGGATTATTCCCTTGATATCAGCAATGGACCAACCTAGAGTTGTGATGTTGCTCTTTAGGACCTCCACCAATCTTTCTTCCCGCTCCTGGCCGAGAGCACTCGAGATGATGACCGGTAACGTGCTTCCTTCGCCGACAAAGGCATACTTCAGGTGCGGAGGTAGCTCTTGTAGCTCAATGGTGGGTGCCTGCACAATAGAAGGGAGCTGTTTCTCGCTCGGCAATGTAAGTAACGTGGGCTCACCGGCCAAAAGAGTACCTGGGAGTATCAAACTCAACTATGACCTCATTCACATCAGCAGATAATATAATGTCATGATCCTTAGAGCTTACAATGCTATTTTCTACAACATATTGAAGTGAGTCAATCCCACACACATCAAAAACTTCCTGCACAATAGGGTCAATCGAATCTATAGATAAAGCAGAATCATCATTCGTAGGGTATTTCATAGCCTCAAATATGTTAAAGCTAACTACATCTCCATCGAACTCAAGTGTAAGCACCCCACTCGCGTAATCTAACTTCGTATTGGCCGTTCTCATGAATGGTCTACCCAGGAGGATAGTCGCATCTTGGTTATCATGCCCCATATCTAGTACATAAAAATCAGCAGGAAATATTAAATTATCAACCATCACCAACACATCCTCGTTTATCCCTTTCGGGTGAACCGTTGACCTGTCGGCTAGCTGGATCACAATCCATGTATCAGATAAAGGTCCTAATCCTAGCAATTCATATAAAGAGAATGGCATAACGTTAATAGAAGCTCCTAGATCTAGCATGGCCTTACTAATCTTCTTCTCACCGATAATGCAAGGGATACTAACCATCCCTGGGTCTGAGCACTTCTTTGCTATCTTTTGCATAATGGTTGCGGATACTCTTTCACTCACCTGTACCTTTTGCTTACCTTTCAACTTCTGGTTCCTCTTGATGGTGCAGAGCTCCTTCAAGAATTTAGCATAATGAGGAACACTTTTAACGAGGTTTAGCAAAGGGATGTTTACCTCACACTTACTGAATGTTTCGAAGAGTTCTTTGTCATTTGCAGGTCTGCGTGTGTCCCTCAAGGCTTCTGGGAAGGGTGCAGGTGGTTTTTCGGCGTACAACGGAGGGAAGTTAGGTCTCACATAGTCCTCTTTTCGTAGCTTGAAATCACCTCGGTCCTCATAGTCATCCTCAACGTGTAATGCAGGCGAGTCGCGGTCGAGATCACAGGGACGCGGTCGAGATGTTGAAGCTTCTGGCGAACTGAGACAGAGTCGCGGTCGAGACAAATTGTCGCGGTCGAGACATTTTTCGGAAAAATTTTCGGAACCCAAATCACCGTCACCTTGGTCGAGACAATCGGGTCGCGATCGCGGCTTCTCCACGGGGTCAAAGTCTCGGTCGAGGCTTTCTTGTCTCGGTCGCAACTTTTGCTCGGCCTCTTTTTGCAGCAGCTTTTCTCCTCCTTTCTCTTCGAGTTTCCGCCCGCTTCTTAATTCTACGACGTTGATGTTTTCTCTCGGGTTTCTCTCGGCTTTGGTTTTCGTGAGGTTGGAAACAACTTCGTGTAATTGCCCAAATTGCCTCTCGAGATTTCTGATGCTTGACTCGGTTGCTTGGGCATGAGCTGCGAATTGTTTGGACATGGACTTTAACATTTCCTCCATAGATGGTTCCTGCGGTTTTTGTTGATATGGTGTGCGGTATTGGTTGTAGTTGCTCCTCTGGTTGTAGTTGTTCTCATATCGAGGTCTGGAGGGCCCAAATCCTCCCATAGCATGCACCTCAGCGATGGTTGGGTCTTGTAGTTTCAGTCATTCATCAGTAAAATGACTCTCATTCTCGCAGATACCACATCCCCTCGCTGGTTGTTGACTTCCACCGGCAATACTTTGTACCATGCTTTTCAATTCAGCGATCTCATCTTTCCACCCAGGCTCTCCGGAGCTCACAGCATTAGCTCCTCTCATTTCATATGTTCTCCCGAAGCTTCTGGTTCCTTCCGCGATCTCGTTCAATCGTGCTCTAGCTTCAGCGGGAGTCAAATTCAGCACACTCCCATTACACGCAGCATCAACTAGTCTCCTCTCATTGTCTAGCAACCCATTATAGAGGTGGGTCACCAAATCCTTCTCCTCAAACCCGTGAAATGGGCAGCTCGCACACAGTCTCGCAAACCTCTCAACATAATCATACAGCGTCTTAGCGTCCTGTTGTTCCACCATAGTTATCGCCCTTTTCAATGCAACCGCCTTCTTGGACGGAAAATAATTATTGAGGAAGGCTTTGTGAAGCTTCTCCCATGTGTCGATACTCCCGGTGGGCAGCAAGTAATACCACTGGCGCGTGGTATCTCTCAACGTGAGACCGAAAGCTCTCATCTTGATTTGCTCATCAATGACGTTACTCGGCTTACTGCAGCTGCAGATGTCGTGGAACTCACTAAGATGCATGATCGGGTCCTCCCCAACCAAGCCATGAAATTTTGGTAGCAAATTGATGAATTCGGTCTTTAGTTCAAAAGTAACGCCGGCGTTTAGGGCAGGCAGCGTCACTCCTAGATGTTGTTGCGTCAGATCAGGGCCTGTAAGCTCTCGCAACGTTCTGGCCGCCATTGATTCAATTACTAGATTCTGTAGAGATTGTCACAGATTTCGTAGATGCGTCCGCTCTATCTCTAGAATGAAATCAAGCAATTGGGAATTACTAGCGCGGGTGTGGACCATAAGATAGGTCCACACCAAGATAACACAAAAAGAAACAACCTATAACAGTTGGCTCCCCGGCAACGGCGCCAAAATTTGACAGGCGTTAAACGGTCGTTGGCCCTATCAAAAATAATCCAACTAAAGTATCTACTAGTGAAGTGGTAAGTCGGAGTCGAGTCCCAAGGGAGCCACAACGATAGCTTAATTCAATTTGTTTTACCAAATAGTAACTGGGGGGTTTTTGGTTTGTAAACTAACTAGCAATAATTAAAACGTGAATTGTTGGATTTTGTAAACTATAATGATGGAAATCTCACTCTTTTAGCATCACCACATTATTTTTATGGAAAGTTGATCATCGAATTCTATAAAAGTTATGTTCTTTAAATAAATAATCTAGTTGTCCTACTCTTTGTTCGTAAATACCAACTAGTCCAAATAGTCCTAGAAACCCTTGTTATACGCAATAACCAAAGAAATCCTAAGGTTCAACAACTCAACAGCATAAAGATTAAAGATATGTAGGCCTATGCAATACCATTGGCAAATCACTGATACTCGACACAGGTTTATAATCTCTACAAAATAAGCACTCGCAAATAGTCTATGCTAATTCTGATTGCTACCTAAAAGACAAGACTTTTCAAATCGAATTCTCAAGCCTAGCGATATGAATGAATAATAATCAATCTAGTTTGCAACCTAGATAAAATCAATATCAATCAATGACAATAATCACAAGAGAATATAAAACAATGCTGAAATTATTATTCGAACATAAACAATAGAATTCTCACAAACAATTCCTAGAATAATGGCCTCAACCTAAGAGTGAACTCGTAAGAACTTAGCCAGACATAGCCAAGAGAAAGCTATACATAATTATGGATGAACAAACCAGGGATGAAGGTAGAAGATGGCACAAAGGTGGGAGCTTTCTTCTTGGCTGTTGAATCTCTAAGAACTAATTTGTGAAAGTGGCAAAAGATAATTCTAACCTAAAAACTAAAAGTGTATATAGTATCTAACCTCTAGGAAATAAAATAACAGAAAATAAAAGATAAAAAAAGGAAAAACTGATAGAAATTCGGACTAGATCAGCAATTGGGCCGGTCCGCGCCGGCAGTCTCGACCGAGACTTTTTCCCAGTCACTCAGAAATGGCACCAAACTTGATCGCTACCTCCAAGTCGCGATCGCTACTTTCATGTCGAGGCAAAGTCGCGATCGAGACATTATAGTCTCGGTCGAGACATCTATGTTGAGGGCAAATCTCGATCGAGACATTATAGTCTCGTTCGAGACTTCTTCTTCGTAGCTCTTCTTCGTCTTGAAACCTTCTCTCGGACTGGTCTTCGGTGTTCTATAAGCTTCCGAGGCTGCTCGGCTTCGCCTCTCAGCTTCTCCATGGGTGTAGGTGTGGTAGTCTTCTCTCTAGCTCCGTCTCAAATGCACTAAAGGTGATTACAAACAGGATCTCCATAATCAATACCACAAAATAACGCTTAAGAGCATCCCGCAAATATATAAGTGAACAATCATACCAGATTCCGTGAATACCACTCAATAAGCACCTAAACACCACTAATCCTAAGCTAATAGTCGCTAGTTACACCATATAATAAGCTCCTATCAGGCGCCAAGGGCAATATACCTTCCTATTTATCCATGAACTTAATGATGTTCAGAAGTTAGTCTTGATAGTTTCAAGGCTAGGTTGATAGACAAGACGATGTTAGCACTAGTTGATCTAATTAGTCATATTAGTACATGGATTAGGGAAATCTAGAAGACATAAAAGAATTAGGAATAGAGATAGGACTTGAATAGAAGGAACCTAGGATCATTGAATCATGCTAGAAGGTTAGACTAACCATATGAAGTGTTTTTCCCAATCAAAACAACCAAAACAATTTTCCAAAACCCCGATTAGTTACTTTTAATTAGTTGATCGTTCTAATACTATAAGAATTGATTGCTTCGGTTCCCCGTGGATTCGACCCCTACTTGTCACTCTATTTAGTAGAGGAGTAAAAGGGATTCATTTGACCAGACTTCCTACGACTGGTCTAACAATTGGCGTCGTTGTCGGGGAACCAATTTTCTTTTCTTACGGTATTAGCTTGATTAATTGCGGGACTGACTAGTGCATGGTCAGTACCCGCACTACTAATCTTTTCTTGCTGAGCTTATTCTAGCAATCGAACGTATTGTTAGAAGAAGACTAAGACTGAGCGCCGCTGAAACAATGCAGCAGTGAGACCTTCATGTCAACAATGAGGCACCGACACAAGCACCGGAGGATATAGAGGCCAATCGATTTCTCATGGATCAATTACTTGAAGCATACGCGCAGAGGAACAACCTTGCTAGAAACAGGACGTTGCGGGAGTGCACTACTCCCAGCTTGATGCAGCAACCTCAAGCGGTGATTCTACCACCACTCGCTCCAGGGGTGACCTTCGAGCTCATGTACAGAGTGATCAACTTGCTCCCCACCTTCCATGGGATGCCCGACGAAGACCCTATTATGCATCTCAATCAATTCCGCGACACTTGTATGACGATGAAGCCAGGCAACGTGTCGGAGGAACAAATCAAAATGAGGGCATTCGGTTTTACCTTGAAGGGTACGGCGAGAGCATGGTATTACCACCTCCATACGGGCACTATTGATAGCTGGGAGAAGTTGCACCGAGAGTTTCTCAACCGGTACTTTTCGGTAAAGAAGGCGAACACTATGAAGAGGGAGATTGCGCAGGTGGAACAAAAGGAAGGAGAGTCGTTATACGACTACTTAGAAAGGTTCAAAGGGATATGCGCTAATTGCCCTTTCCATGGCTATGAACAGCAGGACCTGGTGTTGCTCCTTACTCAAGGGTTGATATCTAACGAGAGAAGGATTGTAGATGCAACATGTGGAGGATGTGTTCTTAATATGACCCCGGAGGACATGATGTACAAGTTGTAAGATATGGCCAAGAGCACGAGGAGCTTCGGAAGGACATATACCACAAGGGCTGTCAACGTCGTGAACTCAAGCATAGAAGGATCAAGCTTGGCTATGGAGGTAGCCGAAATCAAGAAGATGCTCGCAAAAATGGTGCCTACAGGAGAGCAGCTCCCCGCGCGACTATGCGGTATTTGTGCAAGTACCGGTCACCATTCAGAGGCATGTCCCGAGCTTAGGAAGGATACAGTCGCAGAAGTGAAAACGAGGGAGGATATGGACCTCCTCGTCCATGGGAGAATCAACAAAATTTTCAACCACGTTACCAGCAGGACCAACAAAGGTGGAGACCTCGTGAGCAGCAGCAGCAGAATCAAGGAGCTCCGACGATGGAGTTTATTAAGGATTTGGAAAGGATCGTCGCCACACTCCCTTCAACTGCCCAGAATAGCGACTCAAGGCTAAAGAATATGGAGATTCAAATGAGGCAGATAGCGCAAACCGTCTCGACGTTAGAACAAAACAACTCCAATTCACTACCGGCCCAGACGGTGGTGAACCCAAACCAGAACGTGGCAAGCACGAGTCAGAACTTGAAAAATGTTAGCAGAATGGCGCTGAGAAGTGGAAAGAACACTGAGAAGAAGTCAAGACAAGAGGAAGAGGAAGTACAAGACCCGACAGAGGCGCGCCCGTGCATGGAAATGCGCGATCGCGGGCCCCTTACAGAAGCCGATGCGTGATCGCGCCTAGATCAACGTGCCCGCTCCCCACCCCCTGGGGTACCGCGCGACCGTGCCACCTTAATGCACGACCGCGTGCTGACGGACCCTGATTTCGGAAATCAGACGCGACCGCACCCTACCGACCGCCCCCTGGCCACTGAGATAGAGGAGCAAATGCGTCTGGATGAGCACGCCCAGACCCTACCGTCTGCAGAGGATGACGAGGCCGAGAAGAAAAAAGGAGAGAAAGAAGGTCTGATGGAGGAGGAAAAATTAGACGATCCAAGAGACGACTTCAAGCTCCACTAGAGCAACTACGTTCGCCAGAACATCCCTACACTCGGTTCAGAGAAGCCTCCGGCCCCATTCCCAGAAGCACTTAAGGATACTAGAAGGCCAGCGGATGACAAAGAGCTGTTCGAAATTTTCAACAAATGTTTCGTGAATATCCCCCTACTCAAGCTGGTGCAAAGTATACCGCGGTACGCGAAGTTCCTCAAGGAGCTTTGCATGGTAAAAAGAAGGCAAAAGAAGAAAGAAACCAGCAGAGTAGCGACCGGAGAAAGAGTGTCCGCTATCTACCAACATCGCATGCCTCACAAGTTCAACGATCCAGGTATGGTCACTGTCCCTTGCCAAATCGGCAACACAGCTATGTTAGATCTAGAGACGATATAAATGTAACACCCCCAAATTACCTTGGGAATATTACCGCCAGTAACCCCGAATCATCGACCCGAAGTTACTAAGGCTTAGAACATTAAATGTAAAAACAAATACTCAATATATTAATAATAAATAATTGTCTTACAATGCAAAACCAAATCCCAAAAATAATAATATAGCGGAAGACTTAATCATAAACAGATCGTAACCTTGTTGAAACTGAAAACAAAACAAAAGAAATAATCTTCAACTGCCCTGCGCCCGAAATCTTCAATCCTTGAAGCTACCACCTGATGCGCCGTAAAGAGACGGATGACACCAGCCAACCATAAGAGAAAAAAATAGTGGTTGGTTAGTCGAGAGACTATGCAGTGGGATTTATGTGATGCTCTATGTAGTCGTATCTAGTTAAACCTAACGGTTTCTCGAATAAAAAGCCGATAACCGAGGCAACTCCGACACTTCCACGGAATAAGGAAGAGATATAATAATATATATGTGTGTATATATAACAAGAGAAGACTCCAAAAGTTGAGTCTTATGGGAAGATATTAATATAATATTAATATTATAACTGTGTAGGAACATTTTATATAATTCAAACAATAGGTTTTGAAATCACCCCCCATGAATAATTGGGTCAACGACCAACCTCACCGCATACGTGTTGTGCGAATTCAGATCAGAAAGATGACTTACTTAACCGGGAGGCCAGACAATTTTTCCAAGTTGTACTAATTGTCCGGAACACATTAATTATGCACAAAAGTGCTTATCTTTCGTACTTCCAAAACGATTTACGTTGAACCTTTTAATGATGTCTCGCAATGAGAACAAGGGAATAATCCCGATAATCGGCACCAGCTGTGTGCACCACCCTCATATAAGGATAAGGGTATGATCATGACCAAAAAGGCTATTAGGGCAAAATCCTCCTAATACCAGTTATAAAGAAACCACTAGACCTCGCGAGGTACATAGTGTTCCTACGAATACTCGTTCTAACTATATAGTATATATATCCACAACAATCCACAACAAGTCCATCTATCACCCTAAGGTAATAATATAAATATCATCATATATATAGTATATCCACTATATGCATACAACCTAAATAACATTTATTTTAGGCTATTAAAGTTCCCAACACACAAGAGAATAATATTTTATCCCAACTTAATATAACAACCGATTCATTGTTAATTAAGACAAATATGGAATAAAAACAAATAGATAAGAAAGAGCGAACCGCCACTTGCCTTAATTACGAGGACTGATCAGAAGTCGAAGATGGAGTTTGGAACCTTGCCGATGAACTCAATCTTTAAGAATTTCTGATCCAAAGCGGTACCCAGACACACGAATAAGATTATGATTAGACTATGCTTGATATAATTATTTCTATTAAATTATATCACTTAGTCCTAGATCAAGAATTTAAATTAAATCGAAATAATATTTCTATTAATTATTCCGATTGAAATAGCTCTAAAAGAATTAATTAAATCCGATAATAGTGTACATGATTATTATTGTACTATGATTTAATTAATTGACGGGCTCGATTTCAGGTCCGAACTTGTTCCAAAAGTGATACTCAAATCACAAGAATAAATTATAGCTAATAATTTATGCTCATATAAAAATATAATTAAATTATTCTTGATATAAAATCTCTTGAGTTATACCAAAACTAACTGAATTAATTATATGAGACAAATTATTTAATTCATAAGCTTGAATGAATCAACTTGTTAGTATATACTAACTAGCCTTAAAACAGATTCATAATTTAATTAATGAATCATTTGTTATTAGTCTTTAAAACAAATTCATAACATTAAGAATCTGCTTGTTATATAATAAGCTAGTCTTTAAAACAAGAAAACAGGGGCTTGGATACACCGCACAAACAACTACTCGGCACCCTTACCGGCGGAGGAAGAACGACGGCGGTGGCGGTGTAGCTTTACGGCAAGGTTGGTGGTGCGACGGCGGCTTCACTGGAACGCAATGCTGGTGGTAGGAGGAACCTTCGTCGACGCCGAAAACAGGGGAGCGTCATCGACTTTACCGAGAAGGGAGGCACTCTCGCCGGAGGAGGGAGGAAGAAGGTGCGGTGGTTGCTCGCCGGTCGACGTCAGAAGGAGCAAACTCGCCGGAGTTGGGAGGGAGGAGGTGCTGCGGTGGTTGGAAAGCGACGACCGAAACAGAGGAGGAAGACGGCTGGGGGAGGAACGCCTCTGTTTCGTTCAGTTTTGTGCGGCCGTTTAAAGTGATATAAAATATGTGGAACGGAGGTGGGTTTATATAGGGGTAGAATAGATACCTCCAAACCCTAATTTTAATTAAGGAAATCACTTAATAAAAAGATTTAACTTAATTAAATTTATGGAAACCTTAAAAGGAATAATATAAATAATAAATTATTTATATTGGCTTCTTCACAGTAGTCTAACTCATTCCGAAAATTATGAATCTCGTCTATAATCCTTTTGAAATACCAAAGGAAGAATTTAATTTTCCGGAAAGTTAAATATATACTCCAAAGTGTATTTATTTATAGATAAAGAGTTCTAGGTACTCGTACTAACGATTAGAATATGACGAATTAAATAATAATTTATTCGTCTACGCGTAATCTGCTCAATTCATCAAAAGATAACATTCATAAAATCAAATGAATATCAAAGTACCAAAATAACCTTCGGAAATAGAGGGTTATTACAATACTACCCCCTTAAGAAAAAGTTTCGACCCCGAAACTTGGCTAAAAGAACGACAAGAACGACAAGAATCAAACACAAAAATAGAGGGTTATTACAATAAATGTCTTCCCTACTCTCTATGCCAGCAATTAGGACTTGGACCTCTAAACGAAACAAATATTTTAGCCCAATTAGCTTACGGGTCGACTGTTCGCCCTAGGGGAGTTGTAGAGAATGTGTTGGTTCAGGTAGATAGGCTTTTCTTCCCAATGGACTTTTATGTGCTGGACATGGAAAATGATAGAGATGGTGTACCTGTACTGTTAGGACCATTTATGAGAACAGCCGACACTAAAGTAGACCTAGGGTGAGGGACTTTATTTTTGGAGTTTGATGGGGATGTAGTGACCTTTGACATAGGTAGTGATGAGGAGAATGGAGATGAGGCTGCAAGTGTTTTTGCAATTAAGTAGTGGATCCCGAGAGGGATGTTGATAGGCTAGAGCCGGCATTGGCCGGTGGGCCCCGTATGCTAATATTAGAAGGAGAAATCCCTCTTTTTCTTCCACCAATATTTCAAGTACCAAATTAATGTTTGGTTACCGCTGGGACACTACGTGGTGAAGAAGAAGGGATACGACAAGCAGCAGGCTGTGAGAGAAGGAATCAAACAATAATGGATACGGAAGGACGAGCTGGCCAAGAGATTGGTTGAGGCAGGCTGAGAGAGAGGTACGTCGAGCCAACGACATTAAACAAAGGCACTGACCGGGAGGCAACCCGGCGAGGAGGTAATTTATCTTTTTCCCACTTGAGTTATATGTGTCCTAGTTTCACAATGAGGACATTGTGTAGTTTAAGTGTGGGGGAGGGGATTAGCCTCGCATATCCCTGTATTTAAAATTTTGAGTAAGTTTTCCCCTTTGTTTTTCGAATTTTAAGAGTCGGTATCCATAGTTTTTCCCCTTGTTTGTAACGTTGTGAACTTCTACAAAGATGCATGATCCTCAAATTTTCTTACTATGCCTTAGATTTTGATATCTCGAGTTTATATGGTGAGGATATGATGGATTAGGTAGAGAACTTAGGCTTGAGTATGTGGATTGTGATTAGGACGCACTAGAACCTTATTAAAGATCGCATAATCACCACCTCTTCTTTTATTTCAATTTATGTCATAATAAATTATTCCCGTCCTTTTGCAGGAAAAAGAAAAAGAAAAAGTATAAAGGTAGTGAGCTCCTAGTAAAAGAAAATCGGAAGAGCACGCGATTCCCGAGGTGTGAAAAATAACTGAGGGATCGATCCTCCATGATTAATTAAGCAAAATAGTCTCATAGTAGCCTGGACCATAAAATGGACAGGTTCTACCTAGTAAAACAATAAAGTTGGTTTGGACCATAAAATGGACGGACCCTGCACCCTAAATGTAAAGGTGTAAGAAAAAAATGTACTAGGATAAAAGGGAGCAAGGAAATGCATTTGGTATTACTTGAGCAAAGTTTGGTTGATGGTTGTTTTAGAAAATATTGGAACTGTGCAGAATTATCATAAGTAGGAAGCATGTTAGGACGAGCCATAGTCATTTGTTTAATTTTTCGTTATTCACATTCATATGTCACTTGAATAGAGATCTTTTTAGTATAGTTTATAGATTTAGGTGATTGCATCTGCATAGGGGTTAGCATAGTTCAAACATTGGGGGATACTTGGTACCATCGTAGAGTCAAGCTATTTTAAATGCATTACTTTGAAGTTTGTGCCGAGAGTCGGAATCTACGCCCGTTGTTCTACGATGCTAGGTACCATGAGCCAGAAGTTGATCAATGATCACTCGGATCGTACCATCGTACTCGCTAAGCCCGCCAAGAGTTAGCTACAGTTTACTCGAGGACGAGCAATAGTTCAAGTGTGGGGATATGATTGGAGGCATCTCGTACACCATAAGGAGTGGGAATTAGCATTAACTATGGGAGTAATAGGCCACAATAGGAGCATAATGTCGTAATCTGGACTTCAAAGAGCAAAGAGTACAATCACGAGGATTACGTGCATAAGGGAGAAGACGTGGAAGGCAAGGAGCAAACACAAGTGAAGAAGAGGCGAAAAAGGTCACTTTGCCCCGGGGGGCGCCCGCGCCTAGCTCGCGCAGCAAGCTAGGAAGAGCCACACAAGGGTGCGACCGTGCCACCACCAATGCTACTGCGCACCACCTTTTGAGGGTGGCGCGATTGCGCCGACACGTGCGCGCCTACGCCTTCACCTCTGCTACGCCGTGAGAAGCCCTAGCTCTGAGACTTTAAGTGGGATTTCTACCCTAGTTTCATGTGTATTCCGGGTTGTGCTTCCACATAACTCATTTTAGGGTTCTCATTTAGGGTTATCTTGCTCATTTCTTATAAATAGGGAGAGCTTTGGCTCTCCCTAAAGATCCATTATCACATTTTCCATAATACATTTTAGCAGGTTATTAGCAATGAGCCAGGAGTAATCTCCTTTGACTTTGTATGGTTGGTTTGTGCCTCTAGGCTGATTTCAATGTGAGGTTCTTATCCTTGGTTCTTAATATATTTATGCCTCTATTTTTTGAATCTCTTGCGCGTAATATCTATTGAATTGAATGCACTTTCTAGATTGATCACCTAAGGTTGTTAGTTCGATTTAATATTGCTAGGGCCTGATTTATCCTAGTTGGAGAACCTTGGCTGCTTAGTAGTACGAATCTCTACTTGGACTAGTTGGACTCGTAGGATTGGGAGATTCATGAGGTATAGGCGCCAAGGGCAATATACCTTCATATTTATCCATGAACATAATGTTGTCTAAAATTTAGTCTTGATAGTTTCAAGGCTAGGGTGGTAGACAAGACGTTGTTAGGACTAATTGACCTAATTAGTAATATTAGTACATGGATTAGGGCAATTTAGAAGACATAATGGAATTAGGAATAGAGATAGGACCCAGATAGAAGGAACCTAGGATCATTGAATCAGGCTAGAAGGTTAGACCAACCATATGAAGTATTTTTCCCAATTAATCAAAACAACCAAAATAGTTTTCCAAAACCACAAATAGTTGCTTTTAATTAGTTGATCGTTCTAATACTATAAGAATTGATTGCTTCGGTTCCCCGTGGATTCGACCCCTACTTGCCACGCTACTTAGTAGAGGAGTAAAAGGGATTAATCTGACCAAACTGCCTAATGATCTATCTGTCAAGTGTACCCACTTGTTTCCAACTAAGTTCGGAGCTTCCAATGTCGGTACTATGTCTAATGTTCCATTGGAGCATATGGCGTCAAATTCACGATTGATAGTTAAACACGATTGCAGGTTTTTAAGGCTTGAGTTATTGTCGTTGGTTTAGTGGGTTGGGAAGCATGGACGTGGAGGTTATATTTACTAGAAGGTTATGCTATGTTGTTTTGGAGTGGGTTACAACTCCTTGAGGCTGAGGTTGGGGTGGCGGGTGTGGTGATTGTTTTGGTCGGCGGCTATAGGTTAGAATTGGTAGGGAATTGTAAGATTGGGATTTTGCTAGTGTAGGAACCTGTAATTCTAACCTAACAAAATCTACAAAGTAATGTAAATCCTGAATTAAGGGCATCGAAGATTATCTGGAGCGAATACAACTAGTAGTCGCGATTTCAGAGGCGAGTACAAAACTCTGTCCTTAATTCAGTAAACACCCCATTAGTGAGACAATTACCGGTGTTCCGAATTCTAGGATACAAATGCAAACTTCTTCGGACTTCTACGCTCAGAATCGAAGCTTGCAAACCAGCGTACTATGATGCACTCTCAGACTCGATGAACGTAACAGAGGGCAGGTGATTGGAGAGTCGAGGGGAAAGCTAGAAACTTTATTATTTTTGGTGTATATAGAAAGAGGCCAAGAGATCTCTATATATAGAGACTCGGTTCATTGGAGATTAATCCATATGAAGATATCCGGTCAAACATAACTGTTTCATATTGAATAGGGTTAAACGTAACTGCTTCATGTATTGAAGAGTCAAATGTAACCGCTTTATAGTGAATAGATCAAACGTAGGCGGTTTTAAAAGAAGCCCAAAAACTTCTTAACCGGCTCAGCCCAAAAATATAGTTTGATGATACGGACCGAAGGCCCATTCCACAAGACCAAAATGTGGGATACCTAGGGACAAGTTCCCTTTACATTTCTACCCTTCAAACCCATTTGTTATCCTTCAAGAAACCTATGTTTGGGCTATTTTTTCTGATTCAAACGGAACTCGATTATTACGTATTAACATAGTACGAGTATGTGAGTGCGGAGACGAAGCCAAGGCTCTCTTATTCTGGCATTATAGGTGGCCAAAACCCATCAAAAATGTGTCCGAAATTATGAGCAAAATAATAGTTCCAACAATCCCCCAAATGAATATAAATACTTCTAAACATATAACGACTTGAATGAAAGACTTTTGAGAGTACGAACGAGGAATTACTTCATCTGGGATAGTAGAAATTTTCCAGCTTGAACCACCCATAGTGAAGAGTTATCGGATTTATTACTCATCCGAGTGGTGAACGCGATGTATTGAACCATCCGGACTTTGATGTAAACCTAGACAACAACTATCACATAGTTTCATCCTCTCGCGGAACTAGGTTCTCTGATTATGTTTATTTTTGGCCTTGAACAACCCTGGTTACTCATGAGTGAACTTGGAGAATGCAGCCTCATGATATTTGCCTAGAAACGGCCTCATTTCACATTCACTTAGGTGATTGACCATAGTAGGTATCTTGTCATACCCCACCTTTTTCAGAAAAGGTTATGGAATCATTAAAAGCTAAGCTTATCTTTAACGTATCATTGATTACCATCCTGGGAACTAGGATGAGACTTGTAGTCACCTAATGCTTCTCCCCGATTCAAATTGATTTGGGTTTTCCTTTGATCCTATATCTTGGGATCTGTAGTAAAAATAGGTAGGGTATCCATCAAGCATCACCTTTAGTCATAGGCTTTAAACCCATTCCTGTTGTTGATTTAACAACTTGCTCTCTTGGCAGAACTTTAGTAAATAGATCTGCTTGGTTGTCAGCTGATTTGACATAATCTATTGAGATTATACTGTTCGAGAGAAGTTTTATAATGGTATTATGACATTTTCTAATGTGATGAGACTTTCCATTATATAATCTATTTAGTGCACGAGCAATGGTCGATTGGGTATCACAGTGTACACTTAATGCCAAAATTGGCTTATCCTACATAGGGATAAGCCGATATAACCATAGCATAAGGCCAATGATTAAGATGCATACCAGAATAGGTTAAAATTGAGAGCCTTGTTTTGACAATGTGTGTATATCAACATTCCGAACACCCATTGTGTTTTGGTGTATGTGGTGGAGAGGTGAAATGGCTTATCCCATGGGATCCCAGGAAAGATTTTAAGGCTATGTATCCACCACTATTGTCCAAATATAAGACTTTTATTTTTTGAGAAAAATAATTTTCAACCAAGGCTTTGTATGTAATGAAGGTTTTTTGTGTTTTAGACTTCTTTTTGAGAGGATAGAGCCATATATACTTGGTGAAATGGTCAAAAAAGATCACATAGTAACGAAAACCATTACAAGAATGAAGACCAAACATTAGAAAATGTAACCTCAAGAGGTCGACTTAATTTAAGACTTGACTCATAAAAAGGGAGCTTATGGCTTTTGCTTATTTGACACGAAACACAATCAAATTTCTTGAAAAGGGAAATGCCAAGGTTGGACTTTTTCTGGAGCATCTTGAAAATAGCTGAGGATGGATGGCCAAATTTGTGATGCTAAGAAGTAGGATGTGCGGCTCGAAGATGATTGACAGATGGACTGGGCAACGACCATTTGTAAATGCCATCAAGACAAGGACCATTAAGTAGAGTAGTACCCTTTTGAATGTCCTTCACAAAGAAACAAGAGGGTAAGAAGATAGTATATGTGTTAGTTTATGTGGTAAACTTTGACACTGATATAATGTTTTTAGATATAGAATGTACATAGAGAGTGTTAGGCAGTTGAAACGAATGATTATTTGACATATGCTTAAGAGTTACAATATGTATAACTGATAATCCTGTACCATCATCCATAAACAAGTCGTTCGATCCGGTATATGAGTTATGTAGAGATAGATTTTCCAAATCATGTGTGACATGATGTGAAGCACCACTATCAACAAAGAAGGATGGTCGGCCTGGTTTGTTGTTACGCGATTAACGAAAGGGTTGTTGTTGGCTGGAAAACAAGCAAAAGAAGGTACTGGTACGATCGGGTATTACTGAAGGAATTGTTGGAAGTCGGTGAGGATATGGCCAATGGTTCGGTACCACTGGAATTTTCCAAGGAAGGGTTTTCTTGTTTGGTTAAGTTGCTGGTTGTGTGAAGGTTGAGAGGAGTTTTGTTTAGGTTGTGTATGTTGGTCCAATTTTGAGGTGGTTGTGGAGGGGCATTAGACCATTGTAACATGGAGTTGACACCTTTGTTTTTCTGGCATGAGTTCTTCTGAGCGTTCAATGTTGTAGGTGACATCTTAGTGGATCTAGATTCCGTTTTTAGCTTTAGTTCATGTATGATCATCTTTTCGTGAAGTTCCTCAAAGGATATCTGGGTGTCACGAGCGTTTACACCATCGATGACGGGCTTGTACAAAAGTCCAAACCCCATAAGATGTAATTTGTGAGGTCTTTGGAATTGACCGAAGCACAAAGAAAGGACAACATATATGTTGTTATTTTGACGGAGTTCAGGTAGTCGGAGATTGTATGGGTTACTTTCTCCAACGACCGCAGCTTGTCCTTTAGTTGCTTGATGTTACCCTTTGAAGCTTTAGCAAAGGTTGGCTTAAGCATTTCCCAAGCTTCTCGAGGGCGTCGTAGATGAGTTTGTTCTACCTCTTCCAGGATAGGTAAGAAGGATTTGATTGTGTCTCTGGGGGTCTCCGGCGGTGATAGTGGCTGGAGGAATGGGATATGATACATCTACAAGATGGAATAGATCATAACCTTCAAGTGTGGCTTCGACTTGCAACCTCTAGGTCAAGTAGTTGGTGGCGATCAACTTGATAACATTGAAGAATTGCACACGTGTAAAAGGCTGGGTAGGTTCGTGTGTATTTGATACGTAATTGACAGATTCAACGACCATTTTGTGCTTAATTATGTGGAGGATTGGTTAGAATACCGATACCATATAGAGTATAGATGAAAGAATCGTACTTGAGTTTATTGACGAATTGAGATACTTATACAAGTTAGACTGTAGCCTAACAAACAAGATACTGCTAACAAACTAAGATATTTTAATTTAAAGACAATTAAACAAATCCTAGAATATCTCTAATCTAAAATACTGTTATTACTATCATCTTGGACCTTGAAAATGATAAAGATCCATTTACTCAATGGGATGAAAACAACAATTGTTGTGAGCGGGAAAGACTTAAGTGAAATTCTTCCTCTAGACACATCAACCACCTCTTCTTGAACTCCACCGCGTTGCCACATGTGACGCGGCCTCTCAATATGATTGTATTTAACTCCTTCTTAGAGTTTACCACTCTCCACTTCTTCTTTTTTTTGCCACGATGTAAGAAATTTCATTAGAAGAGGGTTAAACAAAGACAATCAATCTCTAGAGAGCCTTCTCATCAGAGCTCTACCCCTTCTAGTGTCAATCTTAAGCTTATAAATCATCCTGAATTTACAAGCATTGATGATATCTCTACCCACCCCTACACTATCAATTGGTTTTGCGTTAAAAATTACATCGTTGCGAAGCTTCCAGCTATGATAAATAACACTAGTAAAAGCTAAAAGCTTGGCAAGATACACATTGTTTTTGCGACGATCGCATTCATAGAACCACCTCCACCAACTGCGCAGATTTGGAAGCCTAACAGAGACTCCGAGCCAGCGCATCACGTCCTCCAGAATGCTACTAGTGACTGGGCAATCGAACCACAGATGGTCCACGGTTTCAATAGCACTATTACAGAGAACACAGAGATTAGAATCTGCACCTCCACACCGAAACAGGCGATCCCTGGTAGGAAGTCGATTATGCGTCGCAAGCCAACATGCGAAGCTCCATTTACGCGGTTGTATACCTGTCCAGACCGGACCACACCACAGAAGCGTAGAAGACGCCGGAGCCAGGTACCCATAGATAGCCGCAGCGCTGATTTTCCCGGTGGAACTCTGAAGGCGATTCAAGCCTGGGAGGGAAACTGGAAACCTTAATCGCAGTTCGTCTTTGGCTTTTAAAACTGAATTCCAAATCACTGAATTACCGGAAGCAGGAGAGCAATCCCAGACAGACCTGCCTTTTAAGAGATTTTGCTGTGCCCAGGAACTCCATATAATCGCAAGTTTGGTTCAGACTCAAGGTACCCTAGTGTTATCTAAGTAATGCACTCCATCATCATTCTCATTCTTATGTAGACTATGTAGCATATACAACATTCAATATCAGAGTCTTTTATAGTGCAAGTCAAGATATGTTGAGCAAGCTTCAGGAGTTGAATCTCAAGTTTAATGAAATTACCTATTTTCCAAACTTTTTTGCTAAATTTAACCACTATACAAATCATGGACCTTTCAAGTTGTCAAATTATTGAAAAAACCTGACGCTTGTGTATGTAAGCCAAAATTTGATAGCCGTAAAACGGACGTTGTTCCTATCAAAGATATCCAACTAAACAATCCACTAGTAAAGTGGTAAGTCGGAGTTGAATCCCAAGAGAGCCACAACAATAGTTTATTTCTATTGTGTTACCTAATAGTAACTAGGGGTTTTTTTATTGTAATTCTAAACTAGCAATAATAAAGCAAATAATGTTGAGTTTGTAAACAATAATGATGGAAAGCTCACTCCTTTAGCATCAACGCATTATTCTTATGGAATGTTGATCATCGAATTCTATTAATCCTATATTCTTAATTATCTAATCCGGTTGTCCTACTCTTTGTTCGTAAATATCAACTAGTCCAAATAGTCCTAGAAACCCTTATTGTAAGCAATAACCAAATAAATCCTAAGGTTCAAAAGCGCAACAACATAAAGATCAAAGATAAGTAGGCCTATGCAATACCATTGGCAAATAGCCGATACTCGACACAGGTTTATAATCTCTACAAAATAAGCACTCACAAATAGTCTATGCAAATTCTGATTGCTACCTAAAAGACAAGACTTTTCAAATCGAATTATCAAGCCTAGCAATATGATGGATAATAATCAACCTAGTTGCGCACCTAGATAAAATCAAGATCAATCAATAGACAATAAAGCACAAGAGATCATAAAACAATCCTGAAATTAAACTTAGAACATAAACATAAGAATTCTCACAAACTTTTCCTAGAATAATGGCTTCAACCTAAGAGTGAACTAGAAGGATCTTATCCAGACATAGCCAATCGAAAGCAATACATAGTTATGGATGAAAACTAACCAGGGATGATGATGAAAGTGGAACAAAGGTGAAAGCTTTCTTCTTGGCTGCTGAATTTCTAAGGATGAAGTTCGAAAAAGAATCAAAAGTCTTTCTAACCTAATTTCTAAAGGTTTATATAGTATTCAGTGAAAGGGAAATAAAATAATCAAATTAACTAATAAAATGGGGAAAAACAAATCAGAATCTCGGATAAAATCTGCAATTTGGGCCGGTCCGTTTCCGTGTCGTGATCGAGACATGTAGGTCGCAATCGCGATGTGGTCTCAGTTCTCAGGTCGGGAAAAGTCACGATTGCGACAGGATGGTCTCGGTCGAGACATGTCAACTGAGGCTAAGTCTCGATCGCGACATGTAGTCTCGGTCGTGAATTCTTCTCTGGGGCTGGATCTCGGTCGCGACACCTAATCTCGGTCGTGACATCCTCTCTCCACCTGGTCTTTGGTCTTCTACAAGTTTCGAGGCAGCTCGGCTTCGCCTCTCGGCTTCTCCATGGGTGTAGACGTGGTATCCTTCTCTCTAGCTCCGTCCCGAATGCACTTAAAGTGAGCACAAGCGGGATCTCCATAATAAAACCACAAAATGCTGCTTATGAGCATCCCGCAAATCCATAAATGAACACCATACCGGATTCCGGGAATACCACTCAATAAGCACCTAAACACCACTAATCCTAAGCTAATAGTCGCTAGTTAACACCATATAATAAGCTCCTATTAAACTTTCCCACACTTAAACCTTGCTCGTCCTCGAGTAAGAAAAATAAAACTCACTCCTCCTAAAACCACAAAGGTCTACAGTAAGTGTAGAGAAAGCTTGCTAGCGACTATACTTCAAACTCCAAGTGTAATCGAGCACTAATCTAACTCCGATCTATCTTCTTATGTCTCCGAGATGTCCTATCCAAATCCCTCCTTATTTCTCCACTTCATATGTCACCACTCCATAATAATAGCAAAATCGAACCAAGTGGTGTGCGTTAAAGCACAAGTGGAATCCTAATCTCCTCTAAGGGTAAGGGTACATAATTATGTCATAATGAAGATAAAATCGAGTCTCCCACTCGCTTATACACTTCTTATTCCTCCTCTTCAAGTAATGTCCTAAACCACTAGATAATAAAATCAATCCATACATCACAACCACCAATCCTAATTCAAAAATCTGCATAGTATAACCACAACAATATGCATCAAACTCCAAGAAATAGAAATCTAATCCTAGAATCTAACACAACCGCCAATAATATGTAGAAAATCTAATGAACTAGTGAAATGATGAGCATGCAAAGTATGGATAATAATAAGCTCAATAACAAAGGAATAAAAGGCTAAAACTAACTTCTTATCCCTCCTTGGTGAATCCTAGAACCCGAGACATCCTTCAACTCCCTTAATAAATATCCAATCAATAGAATCAATCACAAACAGTGTAAATCCGGCGCCCTTTCGGGTTTTCACCAAAATCCTAAGTGAGGCACCAACCTTTTCCTTTAATCAATTTTTACTTGCCTGGTTTTTATTCTTTTTCTTTTTATTTTTCTGATTTTTTAATTTTTTTTGTTGGAGCCCCCTTTTCGATCCATTCATTTTTTACTCTCCTGGGTTTTTCTGATTTTTTCTTTAAAATAAAACAATGCAAGAGTTCAAGAAATATCCGTACAGAATCGATCGAAAAACAACCAAAACAGTTCAGCAAAGACTCGAAAAACATAACGAAAATCAGCGAAATAGCAAAAGAAAACGAAAAACAACATCATAGAACTCCTAGGTACGTCAACTCCTATCCCCACACTTGAATAGAGCATTGTCCTCAATGCAGCAAAAGAGGACATCATAAAAAGGGAAGAGGGAGAAGGTACCCCAATCACTCCTCGACATCATCATCATCATCATTGTCATCGTCGTCGTCGTCGTCATCGTAGTCGTCGTCGTCATCCTCATCATCAGCAGGCGCGGGATCTGGGTAGTCGGATCTGACCTGCTGCCACCGTTGCTCCTGTAATATCCACTGCTGGCGCTGGTACTCTTGGTCACGCCTCATCTCCTCCCGCAGACTCGTCATGTCATCCTGGAATGCCTCCTGGTTCCGGAAGATCGCCTTCATCGTCGTCCTCATCTCCCCCATCGCCTCTGTCAGCTGGCCCATCTGGTGAGCCATATGCGTCCGCCAGTACAGCTCATCGGAGTAGCTTTGGGAACCAAAGACACTTGCGCCGGTGTCGGAGTAAAAGTGAGGCTGCTCAGGCACGGGGACGAATGGAGAGAGTGATGGTGAGGGTGTGCGTGTAGAGATTTGGAGTGGAATGGTGGAGAAAAGATTGAGATTTGGTGTAGTAATGGAGATTTGGGGTTTTGGGGAAGAAGAAGAAGAAGAAGAAGAAGAAAATGGGTCTCGGTCGTGAGGGTAGTAACTAGGGCCGGCTGAGTGAGGGAAAAGAAGGGGGGGGGGGGGGGAAGAAAATGCTGATGTGGATTTTTTTTAACGGGTGTCACGATCGCGACATGGTGTCTCGATCGCGACACGTGTTGCTGAAGCAGATTCGTCGTTTTTATCCTCCGATTGCTTCCTACATGCTAATCCCGTGATTTTTCCTGAAACAAAAACATAAAAACAACATAATAATGGGAGAAACATTAGTACTCCTCCCTCGGGTTGCCTCCCGACCAGCGCCTTAGTTAACGTCGCGACACGACGTAGAATGACTCAATCATCGTTTTTCGATCCCTACCGGATCGCATCATCTAACATCAGCTTTTTGAACCATGGATGGAAAGGTTTGAACCTTAGACCATTCTCCTCCTTGACCACCCATTTTTTCTTGGGCTTCTTTTTCTCCTTACTCTCCCCACACTCAGACTTACCCTTGGGCTTTGTTTTCGCCTTCTTCGTACCCTGCACAACAGCTTTAGCAGGTTTCTTTCCCTGTGTGGTTAGTGAGGTGGGGCTACTGCCCAAAACAACATGCGAACCTAGTTTGGAAGGTTCAATAACATCCGTTATACAGAATACCGAGCCATCATCCAGGGATTGCGTTGTAGTCTCATATATATTAAAATTGACAACATCCCCATCCAACTCGAACGTAAGTGCTCCGGTATCTAGGTCTAGTTTTGTTTTAGCTGTCCGCATAAAGGGTCTACCTAGTAGGACAGGTACAGCCTGCGTATCATGAGTATCATCTAGCACATAAAAATCTGCAGGGAATATAAGGTCCTCTACCATAACCAACACATCTTCGACTAACCCTTTCGGGTAAATCGTAGACCCGTCAGCTAACTGAAGCACAACCCCTGTCTTACTCATAGATCCTAATTCTAACGATTTGTACAATGAGTAAGGTAAAACATTAATAGACGCTCCTAGATCTAGCATGGCCTTATCGATTTTTGTTCTACCTATAGTGCAGGGGATACTCACCATCCCTGGATCTGAGCGCTTGGTAGCTATCTTCCGTTGGATGGCCGCCGAAAGTCTTTCACTGACCTGAACCTTCTGCCTTCCTTGTAGCTTCTCACTTCTCTTCTTAGTGCAGAGCTCTTTTAAATGTTTAGCATAGCGAGGGATATTCTTGACGAGTTTGAGAAGAGGGATATTCACCTTACACTTACTAAGCGTATCAAAAATCTCCTTGTAGTCGCGGACATCGGCACTTGGTAGCGGTCGAGATGTTTGGTCATGGTCGAGATGGGATGAACTGGAGCTAAATCGCGGTCGAGACGTTGTGTCGCGATCGTGACTCTTTTCGATCAAATTTTTGGAAACTGGAGTACCGTCATCTCGGTCGAGATGTGTATGTCGCAATCGCGACATCTCTACTGGGGCCAAATCTCGGTCGCAACCTTCCTGTCTCGGTCGAGATATCAGCTCAGGAACCTTTTTCAGCATCTCTTCTTCTACCTTTTCATCGAGTGACTGTCCACCTCGTATCATGATGACACTTACGTTTTCCCTCGGAGCTGCGACAGTTTGCGATGGTAGCTTTCCCGAATTCTGCTGTTGTAGGTTATTAACCGCCTCCGCTATCTGTGCACCCTGTTTCTCTAGACTCTGGATGCTTTACTCGGTTGTTTGAACATGAGCGGTAAAGTGTTTGGTCAAGGACTCGAGCATTATCTTCATAGATGGTTCGTCGTACTTCGGTGGGTATGGATCATGGTACTGGTTGTTGTATGGATATTGTCTATTCTGCGCCCCAGCCGAGTCGCCCCATCTAAATCTAGGATGGTCGTTACCTCTCGGATTATAGTTGTTATTTTCTCGCTGATTGTAGTTGTTGTTATTCTCTCGCTGATTGTAGTTGTTGTTGTTCTCAAACCGAGGTCTAGGAGGTCCGAAACCTCCTACAACATGTACTTCAGCGATGGTTTGGTCCTGGAGTTGTAGGCACATATCGGTAGGATGGCTCTCATCCGCACAAATACCACACATTCTCGCAGGTTTCTGATTTCCGATGGTGATGTTCTTGATCATACTTTTTAATTCATCTATCTCACTCTTCCATCCGGGCTCTCCGGAATCCACATCGTTTACTCCTTTCCTCGTGTACGTCCTTCCAAAACTTCTCGTTCTCTCAACAATCTCATTTAGTCGGGCTCTAGCTTCGACGGAAGTCAAATTCAGCACACACTCCCATTACACGCAACGTCTACTTATCTCCTTTCATTATCAAGTAACTCATTGTAAAGGTGGGTCACCAAATCTTTCTCCTCAAACCCATGGAATGG
>NW_027369767.1:0-40412 GCF_046119375.1 Phyllobates terribilis | reverse complement strand
TATTTATGCTTGCTTTGAATTTTACTGAGATTCGCAGGAGTGCTAAGGCTGGTTATTATGCATCTAGATATAAGAGATTTGGAAATTTATGTTATGTTATTGGGGCTTTGCACGCTTTCATGACCCACAAAAACCAAGATCTACGGATCAAGGTCAGCTCACAGTAATTATCCTTTACCTAAAATTATCTGCTGATTATTTGGATAGACAGAAATGCATGACTTTTCTCTACACTAGCAAAATTTAGATACTCATTAGTTTTATCCAATATTTTATATATTTAAAATAAAGTAATTTACAAATATATTATATTTTTCTAATATACATAAATAAATAATGTTAATTATATCATATTGAGCCACAATATAAGTAAATATATTTTCTCATAGATAATAAATATTGATTGTGTTTATGATATTTTCTTTGTAATTGTGATTCTGCATATTCTTTATTTTAGTGATTTCTGACACATGTTTGCGAAATTGGATGACATGTGGGTATAGTCCAAAAATAACGATGCTCTTAACAGTTGACACGTGTAAAAATCTGTTCAGAATGAATGAAAAGATGACATTTGTCTGATGTGAGACTGACACATAGACGGTTTTTTCATGTTGCTTTAGTATTATATAGATAGATTAACTCTGTTTTGGGTTAGCTAATCAATAATAGTAGGTTTATGTCGGTACATACTTTTGTATAAGCTAAAGTGAATATCATTCTAGATTGCCTCATGAAAACCTCCAAACTTGGTTAATTTCTGGTTTTTAAGTTTAATAATCTGGATGATTAAAACACAGATTAATGATGGTGATTGGGAGATATACTCCCAAGTAACAGCACTTTGCATTGGGAACGCAAAATACTTCGGCGGGGGCATGAAAATTACGCCCAACGCCGATCCTTCAGACGGCACTCTAGAGGTAAACACAACTTTCATCTCTAGACTTTATTCCATACAAGTCATTTTCCTAGTTTTGATAAACGTGTAATGAATTAAATTTATCCCTTTTTTTTTATAAAAATATTTTTTTTAACGAAACACATTCTCCACCAAACAAACCCTAAGGCGAAAGTTACACAGGTTGTGATTCTGGAAGATTTCAAATGGTACGACTTCATACTCAAACTGCACAAGCTCTACAACGGGACTCATCTCGCTATCAACAATGTAACATCAAGAAGGTGGTTAATTAATTAAGCGATATATTTTTTACTGTCTTTTGTTCTTGAAAGCTCTTGCTGATTGGATTTTGTTGGTGATATAAACAATAAAAACAGTGCGTTTTCAATTGAAGTGGATGAGATCAATGGGGATGGTGAGATCTATATACAGTCTGATGGAGAGCACTTAGGCTTTCTCCCGAGAAAACTGCGCGTCTTACCGAACGCCATTCAGATGTTGTGCTAATGTAAAGTATGAAATGCGTGCTATTTATAACGGTTTTGGTTGGTTTCATGGCCTTTTTATTAGCTCGAGTTGTTTGTTTTGCAGAGAGAAGATGTACTTGGCTGGTTATTATGTATGTTAAACTCAGACTTCTGATCGTTTACAGCCTTTTTTTAACTTAGTTTTGTGTTGGTTTTTATGTTTATGCACGTCATGAGTATAAATTTACATGGTTGCTTTGTCTCGCATGGCAAAAGTGTTAGATATGTGTCAAGAAATTATGGACGGTTTCTATAATTATATTCCATCCGACCCACCCATAATATAGTTTTGATATTTATTTTCTCGATTCTTGCTAATGCATAATATAAACATAGTCATGTGAGATTTTATTTGATTTGTCTCGATGAGTATTTTAATAATATAATTTTTTTATAATTTATACTAACACATAATAATAGATATTAATGATACAAAACGTGTATCGGAAAATGTGCAAAAGTAAATGAGTACTATATTATGGGACGGAGGGAGTACTCCATCCGTCTTCATTTTATCTTTTCATTTTTCTTTTTCGGTGTTCATTTTTATATTCTCATTTTCCATTTATAGAAAATAATTTTCAACCGCTTTATCAATTTTTAATTCACTTTAATTTATCTAATATAAATTCTCTTTTTTCGATATTATTTTATATTCATTCAATATCCAATTATTACTCCTCTCTATCTCTTTCCTTCACAATTATTACTCTTCACTTTTCTCTTTAAAACACGTGTTCTTGGTTAAACGGGAAAATAAAAAGGGGACAGAGAATAGAAATTTTCAATACAAAAACAAGGTTACAAATAGGTAAACTGAATGGACAATAGATTGAATGCTCTTGAGTTCAATTCTCTCACATCCATTCAATATCTTTTATTTTTAATATTTTATTCTCTCACATCCATCTAGTATCATCCAAAAATTGACCACAGGTTTTCTTGTTCCCATTACAAAATACTGTATTTTTATCCACACAATTACTATTCCTTAAATTGAAACAACTTAGAATTCTCAATTCTCTACGCCATCTACACGATAAAATATTTTCAGGAACGAGTTCAATTCTCTCACATCTAGCCAGTATCTTTTATTTTTAATTTTTTATTCTCTCACATCCATCTAGTATCTTTTATTTTTAATATTGAGATTGAATGAGGAGTGGCTGCCAATCTAACCTAGAAGAATTTAGATAGATACATAACTCATACTCATAGCTCCTTTCTATTCATACCGGATTATCCATCATACACAAGACCAGATCCCAAAATATACACCACCCTCTACAATTAATTTACGATATACTGATACCAATCAAACAAAATGGGCAAACACAACACTGAGTGTTCTTACAGCAAAACATTGTTAGCCCCCTTCCATTGATCCATCATCAATCTGTGCTCGACACTCTGGGCTTCAACGCTGACGATGATATCTCTACACATTCTCTAGCCTTTTCAGTTACTTCCATGAACACCGATTTCATCTCTCTCAACTCCTCTTCAACCTTCTTCTTTTCCTCTCGCACAACCTCAATTTCTTCACTTTTACTACCCAATTCCTCCATCAGCTCCATCTCTCTTTTTCTACATTCAGACCTCTCTCTTTTCAGCTCACTGACCTCCCTCGTACTTTCACTGAGCTCGCGCTTTAACCTCTGCGAATCCTGCGCAGCCTGCAAATATATATACATATACCTCTTCAAAACAAACATACAAGGCACAGAAATGAACGGTTTAGTCTCAGCCTAACCAGAAGCAGTTCAGGCAACTTTTTCAATGCTGTAAGGACATCCCTACGGAATAATGTGTTAACTGAACTCATTTCTTCAGATTCAATCTCCTCTGGATCTTCTTCTTCCTCCATGTTGTCATCATCATTCTGTTCTTCACTCTCTTCTTCTGGGTCCTCCTCTTCTTCTTCTTCCTCCTTCACCATCTCTTTCGATTCAAGGTAAAAATCTTTTAATGAAGCATGAATCCTTACCTTTTTGTTGCTCGGTCCCACCACTACCCTCGCATTCGCTCTCTTCCTTTTCGTGATATATTGTGCATACATCAAATTTGGCTCTGTAACAAAAAATTCCACTCTTTTAAAAAATATTGTTATTTTAGGTGTTTTATTTAGGCAGTGTTCTAAAAAACGCTAGCTGGTGAGGGGGGCCTAGTGCCTAGGCATCTAGGCGGGACTCGGGAGACTAGGCAGATCAATATTATAACACTTATTTTTATATTTTAATACAATTTTCTTATATGAAAAACTAAATAGAAATATATTGATTTATATTAATTGTCCAAAATTCATAGACATTATAGCATTCTTCTTCGTAATCAAATTTTAAAGACCATAACAAGAAACAATCCTACAATTTTCAACACAGATTTAAACTTAATAGAATAGAAATATAATCTAATTCTCCATCTCTTCATTCTTATTATCTTCCTCAACTTGAATATTGACTTCTTGCTCTATGTCTGACTCATCAAGCTCAAACTCATCATTATCTTCATCTACATCATCATTTGTTCCATCCAATGTTCTAAAAATCGCGTCTAGCACTAGACGCGGTTTTTAGAACACTGTGTTTAGGCAGTGAGTTACGAGGTTTGTTATTGACAACTGTAAATTTTTACTCTTTCTAAGCAAATTATGATTATACCTTTTACAGGATGCGGCAGACTTAGGCCAGCCTCTTCCAACAGACTTGCATCTAGAACATTCTTACCGGCCTTCCGAGGCATCTTTTTAAACATCTCAATCACTTCACCAACAACACTTCTCTCCATCATCCTTCTGTTCTTCGTGGTATTAGCCTTGCATTTCCCAGGATACATAGGAAAGTCGAACTGAAACTCATCACTTGCGCACACTAGAAACCACTTTTTATCCCACGAATCGGCACATTTCGGAAGTGAAATAAGATTGACTCCTACAAAAACTACACTATAGAAAAAACTCTTCAGGACTCTTAAGTTGTACATACGTTCGAAAGCTTCATAAGAAGGAACGAGATTCAGTTCCTTGAATTTGAGCAAGAAGGCTAAAATGGACCTCCATGCGTTGGGAGTAAGCTGAGCTGGACAGAGCTTGGTGTCTGATAGGAAGTCAGAAATAAAAGGATGTAATGGAAGGCGAAACCCGGCTTTGATACTGTCTTCGTAAACTACAATGCATCCAGGATAGTTAGCCAGAGAGCCGCCATCATTACAAGGCAATCTGAGCTTAACACCGTTTGGCCAGGGAAAGAATTTGGCCAAACCATGGAGTTCAATCATAGTCATGTCAGTAGGAGAGCCATTATTGGTACCTTCTGTGTAAGCCACCCTCTGATCATTCACGGCGGGGGTTTCGGGGCTGAAGTTCGAGTAATTGAGTCGGATTAAAAGGGAAGGAACCCATCTACGTCTATTGACCGCCAAAGCTTTGTTCTCAGCATTGGTGTCACTAGAATCTGAACTGGTATCTGAACAAACATTGATAAATCACATGCAGTGAGAAATCCATTGAGTGTAGTGTAGACCTAAAAACAGGACAACGAAATAAACATGGAAACAGAAACCAGTGCGGTGATATGTGACACAATCAAGAACGAGTTCAAAGGGGAAACAGGCAGACAGATGAAACGAGAAGAAAACGATTCTACGAATGAGTATTAAGCTACCGCTGGCAGTAAAACGAAGAGTGCGTAAAGATGAGAAATTAGTGTATTACCAAGTTTTAGTGGCTCGAAAACCACCATACTTAGGTCTCGAGACAGCAGCAGATCAAAGAGAGATGGATATACAATTTTGATCCGTCGAAAGTTACAGACAGTTTCATCAAAGCAAAATTAGGGGTAATATGATATCTCAGATCAAAAGATACGAATACATTACTCTGCGAACGAGCGTTGATAATCAACACTTCCAGTTCTGGATCGTTGATCACGATCGGATCAGATTAAAGGTTAAACTTTTTTCCCCCTCAATATCACTCCTTAACCTGATTAAATCAGGAAACAACATAGTTTAATAGTTCATGTCTACTCCTCATTTATCACTTGCTATCATCTCTTAGACAACTTAATTATTTTTGTTAGACGGGCTTTTTAAAGCTTTTTTAAAATATATCTAAAGAATGAGGAAAACCTAAATTCGTAAATATAACTATTTTAGTGCATTTTGCGGATGAGAGTTAACAATTTTTTACATGTAATTTCACCTGTATCCGCTTCCCCCAGAAACCAAACTTTGCAATATAGTCAACAAACAAGTTAATCTCATGAAAGACGTGTGACAAGATGAAACATGAATAGGAAAAAAGTTCAAATCAAACATTAAAAATAATAGGATCTAAGCCTAAAAACCTTTAAGAATATTTATCAGGAAAATGTTGTCCCCTTTAAATTTAGACAAAGAAAAAATTTAGTTGTTTTAGTTTTTAGATAGCTAATTGAAGGACTAAGGCTTCGGTTTATAAGATAGTTTCTTGGTCCACACTCATTATCCAGGATGATTGAGGAACCAAGAGAGTCTCGAATAATCAATTGTATAGAGGCATTGCCATGTCAATCAACAACCCCCCAAATTAGCTTTGAAATAGTTGAGGTTCGGCTTTTCAAGGGAATTTTAGATTTTCTTTTGGGAGGGAGTTGTGGTAGAAAAGAATTAGCATTGCTCATGTCTATATTAAACAATTTGGGTTTTCTCCAATTTCGTCTAATATTGATAATAAATTTATGTAGACCCTTTACTTTGTCCATAAAGTCTATTTAGAATATGATTTTGTTTCAAACGGACCAAATAGTCCACAAAGTCGTAGCAAGACAAATAAATTCATATATAGTCATATTTGATGATAGTTCAGAAAGAATAATCTTGAGTGGTATTATCCCATTGGATGTTATTGATATATGTGAGGAGTATCGGATTTTGTTCTTTCAGTTGGTTGAGTGTGAACGGGCATTAAAAAAAAGGTGATAAGCATTCTCAAATAGATTTTAGCACGCAACACAATTAAGGGGGACTTTTGGTTAAGTTTTGCTTTAATTGATAGACGTTGTGGGATAATTTCCATATAAAGTTTTTGATTTTAGGGTATGTATCATGTTTCAATGTCAAAGTATGGTAGTTCTCAATGGGTGGTTTATTATTGATAAAAGTTCATATGCTGATTTAGTGGTAAAAGTATCACGCCAATTGCGACTCCAAATTAGCTTGTTAGGGACATTGTTGATAGGTAGTACTATTTTTCACATGTGGACGGGAACCTCGTTAGTGAAGAGTTGTATGATTTTATTTTCATCCAATTTCTTATTAGCAATGAGATATTTAACAGAGATATCTGAATTAAGATCGACATTAGGTTTAGCAAGTTTCTTTATATTGATATCGCTAATCCAAGGATGAAGGATCTTTCCAAATAGAGATAGATGGACCATTTCCGGCATTTCAAATTTCCCCCCATTATGTGAATAAGGCATCATTCATGATATATTTTTCCTTAATAATGTTGACCCATATGTTATATGATTTCATAAGTATTTTCCAGATTAGTTTCATTTCGAGAGCTTTATTAATAGTTTTTGCTTTCCTAATATTAAGACCCCCATTATATTTGGATCTACCAACTTTGTCTGAACTAATAAAAGGCGAGTGGTTGTTGCCTTTGTTCCAATAGAAGATTCTATCAGTTTGGTTTAATTCATTATGGATACTAACAGAAAGCATAAAACTTGGCATAATGTAATTTGATTTTGAAGATAAGTTTGATTGAATAAGAGTCGTACACTCGTACTACATTCTTGAGAGAGGGATGTCACTTTTCATTTTGATAATTGGTTCTTGGTAGAGAGAATGATTCCTTTAAATGTGTCTTTGTTGACTTTCCCATTTATAATGGGACATCCTAGATATTTTTCAAGAGAGATGGAGTTTGTGATAAAGAGAGTTCATTTTATTGTAATTTTAGTTTGGTTTGTAGTTTTTGGTGTAGTTTAAAAGATTGATTTATGAAAATTGACACGTTGTCCAGAGATTTCATAGTAGTTGTCAATGATTGTTTTATTAGGGTTACATGCCCTTTGTTTTGATTTTGCAAATAATATAATGTCAGCGGTAAAGGTAAGAAATGTGATACAAATTTTATTTTTGATAATAAGTAATCCAATATCCTTTTTACAATTACTTTCAATTTTTCTAGCTAATAATTCAGCACACAAAATAAGCATAAAAGGAGATAATGGATCTCCTTGTCTGATTCCTCTCTGGGGGTAAAACATGTTGATAGGTACATTATTAACAGGTAATGGGAAGGATTTCCTTATGTAGAATCGATTGAGGAGGATGTCCTTAGCATTATAGGATTTGATTGGAATGAGGCTTTGGTTACTCGAACGAGAGACAAACCAAAATCTAGATGGCCACACCTTCCACAATAGAGGAAAGAGGTAAGGAGAACCAGCGAACAGTGTTTACAGGTAGGTTAACACTCTCACATTCATATATTCCCAGGAATTGCTGAGGTGATGATTGTTCATAGAAAGATAACATGAGCTCGAATCTAAGATTTTTGGAAATAACTTTAGATCTGATTAATTAGAAGAGTGACTCAAGGAAAGGGATCCACAAAGAGATCAAATTAGGGAGAATTTGGTTTAGGTCGAGCAAGGAAGATACAATTTGGTGAAGGAGAATTTTGGGAATTAGGTTGAAGCTTTGGAGATGGAGGAATTTTGGAGAATTGGTACACTGTTCACTAGTTTTTTTTTCGAGCATTTTTGTTGTTGTTATTGTTGTTCTGCTCAAGGGTATTTCTTTTTGTAGCAACACTCTTTTTACTAACTGTTGCAACGAGCTTCATCATGAAGTTCATGTATCCCTTCGTGACGAAGCTTCATAACAACTTTATGACGAAGCTTTGCGGATGAGCTTCGAGACAAAGCTTTACACATAACTTCTTCTGAGAGCTCTTTGTTAGTTGAGCTTTGATAGTCATATGAAAGTTCAATGTATTTCTCTTTGTTTTGATGATACCAGACTTATCTATCTAATCTCTTTGTGTTTCTAAGCTACCCAGGTAATCAGAATACTTGCTGGGATGCGCTTTCATCACTAAGAGATGCGCTTCGACTGTTTTCAGTCGCGCTTAACACCAAGCGGAGAAATAGAGTTTCGCAAGCGGTGTTGTAATAACTTCATTCAAGTCCAGGAGCGAGAGTGATCGAGCTTCTCAAGCCAGAGAGTGCGATTGAATAAAGCTGAGTTACGTTGTTGATCACGAGAGTCTACTGTAGCAAAGGGTGCACGCACTTGCAGAATAGTGCTTCCCAAATGCTTGGAAAGGTTGGTAAGCGGGAGATTCAAAACTGTGTGCACGTGGGGTGCGAGAAGGGTTTTGGAAGTCTTTGAAGCAACTCCAAGGATTGCCAGCGTGGAGGAAGACGGTTAGCAAGTGAAGGCACATATTGCTGACGTGGCGACGATCAACAATAGAAGAACAATCCAAATCAATTCTGTCCGTTGATCATTTCTAACAACTTGGTTGAAGCACACAGATTGATGAGGTGGCAGCTAGCTTAGTTCGAATTTGTTATCACAAGTTAAGTGTGGTTGTAACTTAGCTTTGATGTATAAATAGGGAACTATAGCTATCATTCTATGTGTTACAAAGGGAGATAAGTTGAGAGAAGCTTAGAGAGAGATCATTTATAATCAGAGTGAATTGCCTTGTTCTTAGAGCTAGAACGTATTATTGAGAGAAGTGAGAGTACAAGAGTGAGCTTCTTAAGAGTGCTAAAGGTTGATATGTACTCTTGTTGAAGCTAGAGCTGTAATCTCTTTCTATCAATATAGTAGGGTGAGTTTTATCCCGAGTCAAGTAGTGACTTAGGGTTCTCACCGTTTAAGAACTCTTATGTGCAAGTTGTAATGCGCTTTAACAGCTTAAAGCGCGCTTTATTGTTGTCTGACCTGTTTCTGCATTCAATGACATTAGTAAATCCATTACTAAGTGTTCTAACTAGGTCAAGCGCATCTCTAAGTACGAAAGCGCAATCTTGTACTTTGAGCTGTGTATCTATAGCTTCATGAACTATAGAGACATCGATCAATAGCTGCTTAAAACACGATCCGACACTCTTTAATTCCTATAAAAGACGAATTTTCTTCCCCAATCCCCGACATCTCTTTCTCTGCCTCCTTCTCAACGCTCTAGACTAAAAAACAAAATCAGATTTGGTGTCTCCTGACTTCGTCATGATTCTCGTTACTTGATTCTTGATGTTTCTCCTTCATTTCAAAAAATAATGCTTAGTAAACTCATCTTCTATATATTACTTGTTATTCTTCAATCAATAGGATACAAGTTGTTTAACTTGATTATACAGTGATTTAGATGTTGTCGTCGTTAATTAGACTAAATCTTGAATATTCTTGCGATTGATATGTATAAATCATGAAATTTGGATGATTATATCTTTATTTATTTCTTAGGGTTTAAGAGTTTAAAATTTCTGGATTGTTCAATTGGAGCTTGAAATTATATTTTTAGGTATAGTTAATTTGAATTTAGAAGATAAAACTAGGTGAAAAAGCTATTTTTTGGCGTGTTGGAGGGTCTAATTGTTTTTTTGGGGTGGTATTACAGTATCTAGGGAGCCAGCCAGAATAATGCAATTTCTAGATTGGCTCGAAGCCTCCTGACAAGGTTGTTGATGGTACTTCGCGATGGAGTCCCTTGTGTTGGCTTCTTTAGGAAGCTTGTTTTACAACTTCATGACGAAGCTATGATCGAGTCTAGATATTGCATTTTTCTAGCCGGGCTCTCCCGAAACTGCATTATTCCTGTTGAAAAAAACGTGCTGTTTTATAAAAGTAAAATTTTCGAAAACAACCCTTTAAATAGGCCAGTTCTGCCACAACTACCCCTTATATAAACAAATATTTTAACACACCCTTTAAATTAGTTTTATTAGCAAATAACCACCCAAACCAAAATTCTGTCTATTTTAACCGTTATCTCCTTAAAATTATAAAATTACCTTTATTTTTATATTTTCTTTTTTTACATTTTATTCTTCTACAATTTATGTATTCAATTGATTTTATCAAAGGAGAACTTCGATTTGGGGCAGTGAACGAAACCCCAAAATTTCTAATCTGGAAACGGTGTGAATACGTAAGTGTAGAACACTGCCCCAAACCGAAGTTCTCCCTTGCTAAAACCGAACACCTAAACAGTAGAAGAACAAAATGTAAAAAAGTAAAATATAAAATAAGGGTAATTTTGTAATTTTAAGGAGAAAACGGTTAAAATAGACAGAATTTTCGTTCGGGTGGTTATTTGCTAACGGAATTGATTTAAAGGGTGTGTTAAGATATTTGTTTGTATAAGGGGTGGTTGTGGTAGAACTGGCCTTTTTAAAGGGTGATTTTCAGAAATTTTCTTTTTATAAAAACAAGAATTCTATAAAATTGTACATTACTTGTACGTAAGTTGATACATTTAATAAACTTTATTCAATATTTTATTTTATAGTATATTCGTTTTTACATGACAAGATGGAAAATGGTTTCGAAGCTCGGGAATGATCCGCATGAAACTGTAATCGAGATGTAGTAAGAGAAGCAGAAGAGACCGTTAGGAAAGAACGGGAGGAGAAATTAGCTTCATAAGAGGCAGCAAGAGTAGAGATACAATTGGGAGCCCGGAAGAAGAAGATGGGCGATGTTACGTCATCATGTAGGGATGCACCACGACAATGTATGTCGCATGATGGACGACCATCCTTTTCAGTCCTTTTATATATGTCAGATTCGTCGTCATCACTCAACATTCAACTAAAGTGATGCCTGGTTTTATGTATTAGGTGTCATCATCACATAAACAGATATTGTTGTACTACCCCTAGCAGCAGTTAGGCGGCAGTGTGCGAAAGCATCACTCGCAGCAGTAGCCCGATTTCTCCACCTTTGCGTAAAATCCACATAGAGTATCAGGTGTGTAGTTATTTACTAAAGTTTAATATTAATTTTCATATGAGAATTCAACAAAAATCATATTAATCAAAAATTTGAAATGTTTTGCAGGGTTTACCCCAATAAAGAGGCACTAGACCTTGGACACAACCGGAAGATGAAGAGGCTGGCGAAGTAGCTAGACCGTCTATGTCTAGATGGTTAAGAGCCAGTGAAATGTCCATGATCGAGTAGTACATGACAAGATCAGCTCCTGGGGTCCCAGAAGTGCCTTCAGTGTTGCGGAGCTACACCCACCACATCACATACGACATATACAAACAGATTGTAAGTTTTTGTTGATAATGTTTTGTATTAAGTATAACAATTTTTTGCACATTCCATGTTTAATACGAGTATTCATATAATTTTACAAAGTTGGCCCTTTACCTTTCAACACAGGCATACGTGTGATGTGAGCCAATCGTGATGGTTCAATTTACATGATTTAGCACAGATTAAGAGCAATTATGAACTACTTTTACACGCATTTAGAAGAGTATAGAGCTAATCTATGATTAGAGATAAAAAATGGAGGTCTTCCACAAATATCAAGTAGAAGTGTAGCTTCCAGGAGTCAAGAGTCAACAGAGTGATGGTCGCGACCCACACCTTTTATACCGCACCTCGTGCCTAACGGCCTAGCCAAGATCTAGCCTTTTCCCACATGATGGAGTGTTCTGTTACAAAGGTTAAGGAAAATATTAGCGGCTTCAACCACCTTGACCTACGCCTTATTCTTCTCACCCCGCATCCAGAGAAGATAAGAGATTCATCCGGTTATCTTTGATTCACCTTCGAAGATATACCCGACTAGTTACGATTATAGTTAGTTATTAGATTCAGTTCGTATTTTTTAGATTTGATAGCTTTTAGTTACTTGGTAGAAATTAGATAAAGAGATTCTCCTATATATGACGTTTCTCTCTGCACAAACCAAGTAGTAGTTTTTTAGTACGTAGTTATCTTTCACTAGTTTTAGTAGATTAGCATGAGGAGATAAGCTTCAATCATTGTTTTCCTTTATTGTTGAAGTTTATATTGAAATTTTGGTTTTTTGAATGTTCTTCTCTCTATATTGATTTTGTACTATGTTGATGTGTTTGCTTCCATGATCATCATCTCATTGCTTTGTATGATTAGATAATGTTGGTTTGAGCTAGAGCTGGAATGAGCTAGCTAAACCTTTCCGCTTGTTTTGATGATAACAAACTCAAGTATTTAATGTCCTTTGTGCGTTTTAAGCCAACCAGGTATAGCTCGAGGAGTTTTAGGTGTAGCTTAACCACAAGCGGACTAACTTTGACCACTGAGGGTCTAGCTTAAGGTCTAGAGGGGAAACCTGAATCTCACCAAGACAGAATAAGGTTTGAAGTGAAGAAATAAGAATAACGAGGGTCTAGCTTTAAGCGAGCGAGTTGCACTTTAAGATAGAGGATAGTGCTTTTGAAGAAAAGAGAAGAGATACAAGTAATCGAGTTCCAGCGTGTCCATAAGTGGAATCCTAGATATGCACTTAGGAGATTTGGTCCAAGGAAGGAAGGCTGTTGAAGCTACAACTTAAGGGAAATGGAAACAACTGGAGGTTGTTAGGATTTCTACTTTTGGATAGTGGATGTACGAGGATCGCTGAGTTTGGAAAAGCAAGTGAAACAATGAAGGTGTGGATTGCCAATGTGGAAGTGGGATCGTCAAGCTAAAGAAGCACAAAGCGAGTTCGAGTATTGATGCAATTTAAGGGTGAAGTTGATCACACGGATCGCTAAGGCGACGTTCTTCAAGTGCAGTGCAAGTATATAATTGTAGGGTTGTAACTTGTAAGTTAGATTTCTATATAAAGCGTGCATAGGAGTGTTGTTAGGCACGAGCTTATTGAACACAAGATAAGAAAGCAAATCAATTAAGTCTAGAGAGCTATCTGAGGGAAAGCTACATAGAGCTTAAGTCGCTGTGAGCAAAGCTATAGCGTAAAATACTTAGAAGCTTGATAGAGAGAGATTACTTGTATGATCTAAAGACTAAATGCTACTTGTATTGTGAGATAAAGTTGCACAAATATAGGTGTAGCTTAAGTGTGTAATCATTCTTAATCTAGTACAAGTTAGTGGCGAGTTTCATCCTGGACTTGATAGAAGTCCAGGGTTAGCATATTTAACTCATATTACTTATGCTTTATTGTAAATAATCTCGTTCCGTACTTAGAACTCTATGCGCTATTTGAGTTATTTTGAGATTAATAGATTTCGATCCTACAATTGGTATCAGAGATAAGGTTTCTCTTGCATTGATTCTTCCTCTCTATAGTCTGAATCATGAAGGACAAGGAAATTGCCAATATGATCAGGTTTCTCAAGAAATATTTCAAGGAACAAAGTAATTTTAAGGAAGAAGAACATCCAGCACAACTTCGTCCTAACTCCAAAGGTGTTCCAAGTCCAGATTCAAGTTCAAGCTCAAGCTCCAACTCGATGTGCTTAATGGCAGCTGAAGTTCCAGGCATATAGGTCATTACTTAGGATCAAGCAAAGAGTAAGTGGTATATTGATAGAGGATTCTCATCTCACATGACAAGCAATCCTTCTCTTCCACTCTTGCTTCAAGCTAAAGATGGAGGTAGTGTTTCTTTTGGCGACAAAAAACAGGGTAAAATCAAGGCCAACGGGAGTGTTCATCTCAGTAACGCTATCCAGGTTAGAAATGTCAGCCTTGTTGAAAGTCTTAAGTTTAACCTCTTAAGTGTAGCTCAATTATGTGATCAAGGGGAAAACAAAGTCACATTCAGCACAACCTCATGTATATGCGAGATCCAAACCAAGAGATTCTAATGAAATGTAAGGGAGTTGATAATACTTACCTATTTGATTATTGTTTTTCCCCAACTAGAAAGATGTGCCTTGACACACTCAAGGAGAAGTCTAGGACATCAATGCATGGGACACGCTAGCTTACATCTTTTACATAAGCTTCAACCCAAAGGTCCCTATAAAAACTCATGGGACATGCCATCTTACATCTTCAACAATGCATGGGACACGCCAACTTACATCTTCTACATGACAATATAGCTAGAGTTGTATATTGCATTTAAGCTATAGCTTATAGTAATAACCCATTGCATGATCTTCTTTATTCACAAATAGAGAGTGGTGATCACATTCTAACCATATTACAAGTCTATAGAATGATCCACTCCTACGATGTCCCTAGATGACTTAAATGTAACGCTTTATAAGTCCCTATATAAACTCTACATATGAAAGTATTCATTTTTGTGACAAAAGGCCCAACTACCCGTTATATGCACATACTTGATATATCTATATTACTATGTGAGTGTGTATTGTCCCTTATGTGAAATGTGCATTTTCTGTTATTCTTTCATGCTTAATTGGTTATATTTGGCACACAAATCACATGCTTCACATCTCTAGCATGATCAAAAGCTAAGGTGAGTAGTAGCTGATGTAGCAGTTTGTGGTTGATTTGGGTTGACCGACATCTGAGGTTTTCTTCTTGTGGAAGTTTGCTTTAGGCAGAAAGAAAGTTTTGAGGCTCAAGGTTCTAACGGTCAAAAAGTAGCTCGGTGATCTAGCTCTATATTGATTTAGAAAAGCCACTTATATCCGTGACAACGCATCAACGAAAAAGGTGTTTTTATGTAGCCGTTACAGATCTGATAGAATCGAGATATAGCCATTGCTGAATTGTAGCCGTTGATTGTGGCAGTGGATCTTGCAGAGGAAGATTGTGCTCAACTATATGAACTCGGGTAAGGAGTCTGATGTAGGGAAAACTCCCCTTTAGCTCGATCTAGACAACACAAGCTCAACTAAGGTGAAACAACAACAAAACTAAGTTAGCCTCCAATGGAAACTATCTTAAGAAAACAAGAGAATGAGATAGAGAAAAGGATACATTGGTGCTCCGAACCTCCCTTACACAAACATGAGCACCTTGGACTTAACCGTGATACAACATGGAAGGTAAGGAAAACCCTTTGCCTACAACTTGACACAAGAAGTGATAATGACTCCTAAAGCACCAAGATGATGTATAGTGTGATTAGTGCAAAGAAACTCATGGAATTACTCTTCATAAAACACCTAGGACAAACATTGTTTTAAGCTTGAAGCTTTAGGGTTCACATGCTACTTGTGATTGCAAACACACAAAGTTCTAAACTTGCTAAAAGATCCTCAAACATAGTTTTTAGAGAGCTTTTATAACCCTTTGGAACCGGGGCCCTAGAGCACTATAAACATACATGAGTTAAGTCTAAAATACCCTTATAGAAGCCCTTGAGAAAGGGTGAGGTCAAGGCTCTAAAAAGGGAAGACACAAAACATAGCCGAGAATGGCTAAGTGCTCAAAGTTGTTGAATTGCCGGGAAGGTAACTTTGGATGAAACTGCAGCCTCTTAGGGTCCTTCTTGAGCTTTGGGATAGTCATAAAAATTTGTTGAGTAGCTCCTCCTCTGATACATACTAGGAGCTTGGGAATAATGGTGTCCATATCATGGTTCATTGGGGTGCACAAAGTGGCTTCCTTGATCATGCTTGCAAGGTCTTCTTCTACCTTCCTTGCTATTGCTCTTGTGACTGTACCTTGTGTGGTTGGGCTTGTGGATGGTCCTCCATCATCCCCTCCTTATTGAAAAGGGCTTGACATCAGGTCATCTTCATCCTTGATGTGCAATGGCTCTACTAGTTCATCTTCCTCCATGGTGTCATCATGCCTCTTTTTGTAGAGAGTGAGGTCTCCTATGTTGAATGTGGGGTTGACTCCATATTCCTCAGGTAGATCAATGACATAGGCATTGTCACCAACCACCCTTAGCACCTTGAAAGGTCCATCCCCTCTTGGGGAGAGCTTTGAAGTCCTTAGGTTAGGAAACCTTTCCTTCCTGAGATGCACCCACACTAGATCTCCTTCTTTGAGTAGCACTTTAATCCTATGCTTGTTCTTGCTCCTAGACACATCTTGTAAAAGCTTTTCAAGCCTCATCTTAGTCCTCTCATGTAGCTCCTGGATGTGCTTCACCTGATTCTCTGCACTGAAGTCAGACTTCTCTATGCAAGGCAAAGGACTAAGATCAAAGGGGGTTAGTGAATTAGTTCCATAAACACACATGAATGGACTCATACTGGTGAAAGAGTGTACAACTCTATTATAAGCAAACTCCACATGAGGTAGCATATCTTCCCAAGACTTAAGGTTCTTCTTAATCACTGCCCTAAGCAAGGTTCTTAGGGTTCTATTAGTCACCACAGTTTGGCCATTAGTTTGTGGGTGGATGGATGTTGAAAACAGTAGCTTAGTGCCTAGATTATCCCATATTTTCCTCCAAAAGTGGCTCAAAAACTTAGGATCTCTATCACTCACAATAGTCTTAGGTACTCCATGTAACATAACTACCTCACTAAAAAGTACGTTAGCTACATTAGTGGCATCATCAGTTTTGTGACAAGCTATGAAGTATGCCATCTTACTAAACCTATCCACCACTACAAAGATGGAATCTCTACCCTTACTAGTCCTAGGCAATCCTACAATGAATTCCATACTAATGTCAAGCCATGGTGCACTAGGTATAGGTAGTAGTGTGTATATTCCTTGGGGTTTCACTCTAGACTTGGCCTTGAGACACTCAATGCATTTCCTAAGCATGGTCTCTACATCCCTAAGCATGTGTGGCCAGTATAAGTGAATGTGGAGCATACCATAAGTCTTTTACCTTCCAAAATTCCCCATAAGTCCTCCCTTATGAGCTTCCTCAACAAGCAAGATCCTTAAGGAACACCTAGGAATACACACCTTGTCCACTTTAAACAAGAATCCATCGAACAAGTAAAACTTGTACATGGAACCCTTGTCTCTACAGTGTGTGTAGATGGTCCCAAGGTCCATGTCTTACTCATATAGCTCTTTGATTTAGGCAAATCCTAGCATTCTAGAGTCAAGTGCAGTGAGCAAAAAATGTCTCCTAGACAAAGCATCTGCAACAATGTTGTCTTTCCCTTTCTTATACTTGATAATATTAGGGAAAGTCTCAATGAATTACATCCACCTACCATGCCTTCTATCTAGTTTGTCTTGTCTTCTAAAGTGCTTAAGTGACTCATGGTTAGTATGCAAGACAAACTCAGAGGGCCATAGATAATGTTGCCAAGTCTTAAGGACTCTAAACAAAGCATAGAGCTCCTTATCATAAGTAGAGTATTCGAGAGTAGAACCTTTGAGTTTCTCACTAAAGAAAGCTATGGGTTTTCCATCTTTCATAAGCACACCTCTAATGCCAAGGCCAGAAGCATCACACTCCACTTCAAATGGCTTGGAGAAGTCTGGCAATACCAAGACTAGTGCCTCAGTTAACTTGACCTTGAGCTCATGGAAAGCTTGTTCTTGTCTTGGACCCCAAGTGAAGGGTGTGTTCTTCTTTGTGAGATCAATGAGTGGTGAGGCTATGGTGCTAAAGTCCCTCATAAACCTTCTATAGAAACTGGCTAGTCCTTGGAAGCTCCTCACTTGTGTGACACTGGTTGGTGTTGACCATTCTTGGATAGCCTTGATCTTGTCCGTGTCCACTTCTAAACCTCTTGAGCTTACTACAAAGCCAAGGAAAGTGACATGATCAGAGTAGAAGTCACACTTCTTAAGGTTAGAAAAAAGAGATTCAATTTTGAGTTTGTATAACACTTCCCTAAGGTGATCTTCATGGTCTTGCAAGGACTTAAAGTAGATGAGGATGTCATCAAAATACACGACCACAAACTTGTTAATGGAGTCTCTGAGAACATGATTCATAAGTCTCATGAAGGTAGATGGTGCATTGGTGACGCCAAATGGCATGACAAGCCATTCATAGAGGCCAAACTTAGTCTTGAAGGCAGTCTTCCACTCATCTCCTTCTCTCATATTGATTTGGTGGTAACCACTCTTAAGGTCAATCTTGGAGAAGCAAGTGGCTCCATGGAGCTCGTCTAACATGTCATCAAGCCTAGGTATTGGGTGCCTATACTTAATGGTGATGTTATTGATGGATCTACAATCCACACACATTCTCCATGTACCATCCTTCTTAGGAACTAGCAAAACTGGAACTGCACAAGCTGACATGCTTTGTCTAACATAACCTTTTTTTAGTAGCTCTTGCACTTGATCCTCTATCTCTTGACTCTCTTTGGGGTTCATCTTGTAGGCTGGCCTATTAGGTAGTGTGGCCCCTGTGATGAAGTTTTATTTGATGTTCTATGCCTCTGAATGGTGGTAGCCCTTGAGGTAGCTCTTCAGGGAACACTTCTTTGAAGGATTCTAGTACTTGTTTTATTGAAGGAGGGAGCCTCCAAAGCTTACTTCTGAGGCTAAAGTGTGAGTCTTGGTCATGCACATGAGCCTTGTGTCCCTAGGTAGGCATTGATCATGGATATCTTCCTTTGATGATAGCAATGCAATCTGTCCCTTGTCTTTCCCTTGAACCTTGTTCCTAGTCTTTACCTTCTCCTTGTTCCTCTTTTGCTCTGCAGCCTCGATCATCTGTAAGGGGGTCATAGACTTGAGCGTAATATGCTTACCATTGAACAAGAAAGTATACTTGTTAGTAAAACCATCATGGTTCACTTTGTTATCATGTCGCCAAGGTCTTCTTAAGAGTATATGACAAGCTTGCATAGGTAGTATGTCACATATGATGATGTCTACATAATGTCCTATCTTGAGAGCCACCTTACATTGTCTATGGACCTTAAGCTCTCCACAATCATTCATCCAATGTAAATTAGAAGGCCTTGGGTGTAAAACTGAGTTAAGTTGTAGCTTAGTCACTAATTCAGTACTAGAAATGTCACAACAACTTCATCCATCTATGATCAATTCACACACCTTATCCTTGACTAGACACCTAGTATGGAACAAGTTCTCTCTTTGGTTATCTTCTACTAGCTCAGATTGTGCACTTAAAGTCTTTTGCATATCAAACTTTCAAGTTGCTCATATTCTAGCCCATCTTCATCAACTAACTCATTGTCATGCTCATTTATGTGATTAAGGTCATGGTTTTCATCTTGATCACTTTCTGAATCATATTGTCCTAGAGAGTTAACTGTCATAGTTCTCTTGTTAGGGAAATCTCTCATATAATGACCTTTTCCTTTACACTTAAGGCATTCAATGTTACTAGTCTTAGGGTTCACACAAGTAGTAGCATTAGGGAGGTTAGAAGTACTTCTCTTGTTGCCAAATGTGGGGCCTTAGGGCTTAGTGGGATGGTTTGATATACCCTTGTAAGACTCTCTATGAGAACTAACATCCTTGGCTTGATTAGGTGTAGAAGTTCCAACCTTCCCTTTTCAAGCATTGTTGGAGCTACTGGCCCCTTGGAAAGCTCTAGCCTTGAGCTTTCTTTCAACCTTGATGACATTGTGGAGAAGCTCGGTGCTATTGGTGTAGGGATACATGTCAACTTCCATAGATATGGAAGAGTTGAGGACTCTAAGATACCTAGCACTGGTTGCTTCATCATCTTCTCTCACATTTGCTTTCATCATGTCCACGTGAATGGCATTGAAGGCCTCCTCTGCACTAATGGATCCTTGTCTAAGGCTTTCAAGTCTTTGCCTAAGGTCTCTGGAGTAGTGTGCATGTATGAACCTTGCTCTCATCAAAGCCTTCATCTCTTGCCAAGTGTGCACTGGTGGTTCATAATGGGCTCTTCTTTCTCTAACTAGGTTGTCCCACCACATTATGGCAAACCCTTGGAATTCTAGGGAAGCTAACTGAACCTTCCTTAGTTCAGGTAAGTTGTGGCAAGTACACACTTGTTCATCTTCTTCTCCCAATTCATGTACAGGTCTAGGTCACACTTTCCTTTAAATGTAGCAAGCTTGACCTTCACCTTGCCAAGGCCATCCTCTGGTTCCCTTGGTCTATTTCCTTGGTTCCTTGGTCTTCTATTCCATCCTCCTTGTTCCATGAACCTGTCATCCTGCATCTCATCATCAAACTCATCATCATACCTATTCACATAAGGAGAGTTGTGCTCAGAAGCTTCCCTTATAACATGGATGTTTGGTAGGTTAGGGAATTGTGTTTCTTGGGGATTAGGGGCTCTCCTAAGGGTTTCTTGACTAGGGTGTGTCCTTCCAATGTAGGCTTTTTATTGAGTGGGTAAAGGTGCATTTGGTGGACAGTTGGAAGGCTCTCCAATGTCAAACTGAGTGCTAAGCTGGGTAGGTGGTGTCCTAGTGGTTATCACCCTTGTCTCCAAGTTAGCTATCCTACTAGTAAGAGAGGCTACATGGTCATTAAGGGACCTTAGGAGGGTCACCATATCAGGTTGGTGAGTTTGACTTTGGTCTGAGTGAATGGGTGGAGGAAGGTCTGGTTGTGATCCATGCAGTGATCCTTGGTTAGATTCTGACATGATCAACAAAGCAAAAAACACTGAAATTGGTTAAGTGTTAGGATAATAACAAGCTCGTTTAATGATGTTTGGGGGCTCTCTTCTCACAACTCAGTCAATGTGCTCCCTATACTTTTGCTATCTTGTGAAGAGCAACACATGAGAAATCAGTACACCCAAATGATCACACTATAAAACTCAAGAGCTAGGTAAGAAAGGGTCTCAAAGTTCACTACTTGACTACTCTCGGCTTACAAGAAGTGGAAAGTAAGGAAGTATTTAAGCTTGAAGGAACAAGTTAGGGAATTATCTCAGGCTTGAACCTTGAATGTGGGCTTGAGAAGCTTCAGTTTGAGTTTATAGTGTCTAAGATAGGTGAGGTAACGAGAGGGTTGAAGCCTTGGCAACTTGGTTGCCGGCTAAGCCAAAAGAGGTTTATGGTATTAGGATGGGTGAGAGAGGCTCATGAAAATCCTCTCTCCTCCTTGTCTTTGATGTTCTTAGAGTCACTTGGACACGTTCAAAATGTTTCAAAAGAAACGTTACAACAAAAGTCACAAGACTACTTTAAGTGCTATCTATTTTTATGCTAAGCACCGGTTTTTCCAAATGTTTTTTTTCCTATTTTTTTACAAATTTGGAAAACCAAATATGGAAAAAGAAAGTAGGCAACTTGTTGGTGAAAAGGCACGAATGACTTCTATTCTGGCACGAGACGAAATGGAAGAGGGGTCGCGTCAAAGGTGGTTGCAAGCTCAGCTATTGTCCACATGGTAATAGGGTGGATGGCAAGCTGTTTTAGCTGCTTTCCCACGCGCGCTCCATTGGGTCTTTCTCCTGATCTCTGGTGGAATTTTGAAGTCAACAACCTTGATCAGGGATGTGACTTGATGGGACTCAATTGGTGTTGTGTTTGGTCCGGGGGTGGCTCAAGCTTTTTGTGGCTTCTCGCTAAGGCAGACTTGTGTAATTTTTCCCGGTTAGTGGGTTTGGGTAGGTGTGATCTTGAAACTCCTTCTTCAAGCTTAGTTATCGTCAAGAACACTTCAAGAACAAGTCTTTGGCTTCTTCTCTGCAAAAGATCTCACCAAATTAGCAAGAGCAATAACAAGAACAACAAACACAAAGTTGGGTATGAGACTGTTTTTGGTTCTTGCAACCAGTGTAGTTGCAAGGGTTTTGGGGTTGAGATAGGTGAAAGCTTGTGAAGTCAGCCTGAGCTCTGATACCACTTGATGTAGGGAAAACTCCCTTTAGCTTGATCTAGACAACACAAGCTCAACAAAGGTGAAACAACAACAAAACTAAGTTAGCCCCCACTTGAAACTATCTTAGGAAAACAAGAGAATGAGATAGAGGAAAGGATAGATTGGTGATCCAAACCTCCCTTACACAAACATGAGCACCTTGGACGTAACCATGACACAACATGGAAGGTAAGGAAAACCCTTTTCCTACAACTTGATACAAGAGGAGATAATGACTCCTAAAGCACCAAGAGGATGTCTAGTGTGATTAGTGGAAAGAAACTCATAGAATTAATCTTCACAAAACACCTAGGACATACATTGTTTCAAGCTTGAAGTTTGAGGGTTCACAAGCTACTTGTGATTACAAACACACAAAGTTCTAAATTTTCCAAAAGATCCTCAAGCATAGTTTTTAGAGAGTTTTTATAACCCTTTGGAACCGGGTCCCTAGAGAACTCTAAACATACATGATTTAAGTCTAAAATACCCTTAGAGAAGCCCTTTAGAAAGGGTGTGGTCAAGGCTATAAAAGGGAAGACACAAAACATAGCCGAGAATGGCTAAGCGCTCAAAGTTGTTGGATTACCGGGAAGGTAACTTTGGAAGAACCTGCAACCTCTTAGGGTCCTTTTTGAGCTTTGGAATTGTCATCAAAAGTTGTTGAGTAGCTCCTCCTCTGATACATACTAGGAGCTTGGGAATAATGGTGTCCATCTCATGGTTCATTGGGGTGCACAAAGTGGCTTCCTTGATCATGCTTGCAAGGTTTTCTTCTACCTTCCTTGCTCTTGCTCTTGTGACTGCCCCTTGTGTGGTTTGGCTTATGGATGGTTCTCCATCAGATTCGCTTGAAACCTTTATCATGTTTGATTAAATCTCTCTCTCTCTCTCTATAAATCTAGTAAACTCCATCTATCCCCTCGCTACATAATTCGCTCTCCATTACTCTGCCTCTAAACACTCTTGCTCCTCAAAATTCCCAATCCTCAAAACCCTAAAACACAGAATCTGCACAAAAATAAATGGCTGAAGACATTCCCATCCGTCTCCCATCTGAGAACGAGCTTTACGCTGAGTACAAGGCAAAGCATCGTGAAGAGGTTGAAGAGAAGGAACAAGAAAGGCTTGCCAAGCTAGCGGAGTTCAAGGCACAACATTGCCGGGAGATTGAGGATCTCAAGCGAGAAAGACTCGCTTAGTTCGCCTCTCAGCAAGATACCACTCCCCAAACTCCACCCAGACACACCTACTATAGAACAAGATGCTAGAGAAATCAGGACCACAAACCTCGTTGAAGGTCAAGCGACAGAAGAAGAGCACAATTATGTGCTTGCAGATGATCCGGCCACCACAACGGTCTCCAATGTCATCTCCGACCTTGCCACTGTCAAATCCGATTTATTCTTTACTCTGGCAAAGTCAATATCAGGTGACCATATGCCTCTTGTCTCTCCTTCCCACTCTCAGCTACTGGTTGTGTCATTCGCTGAGGAAGCGGATGATGAGTTTGCTCCCGCTCAACATCAAATCATTAAATATGCAAACAATGCTTCCAACATGAAGGGCAAATGCAAAATTGAGGAGGAAGACGTGTTGTCTAGTGAAGAAGATGAGGATAATGATCCCTCGTCAACGATGGTGGTGGTTAAGCAGGCTGAGAAACCGCCTCGCTTGAAGAAGCAGATAAGAGTCCCTCCTGTAGAGAGGTCTGAATTGCCTCCCATTCCAACTGGCGTTTTGAAGCGAAAAATCCTCTCTCCTGTCATGGTCACTCTAGATACACTACACAAGATTGAGGTAGCTTTGAATTCTGATTGCTTTTCTTGTCTAGTTAAGCTTCAAAATTGGGATAAATTGGAGGTTGAGGTAAGCAAGGCATACCTAGATCTTGTAAGGCAGTTCTATGCTCAGTTTAGCAAAAACTTGTCATGGGTGAACCCAGTTCATGCAACTTCCAATGGTCCTACGGTGCAAGGAAAAGCTTCAAGGTAAAGGACCTTGTCAAGGCTATCGGTCAAGAGCCCAGCCCCAACGGTACCTTTGTGGGCTTTGGCGGTTGTACAAAAGGAATTGGCCATCCAATTCTAGAGCTACCAAAGAGGCCGTCTTTGGCATGCCTATATATCCATTATTCTCAAGACCGATAACCTATATGCATCCAAGTGAATGCTTCACTATTTCATCATCTGGAATATCGCACCGCGTAACACTGTAAGTTCGTGTTTATTAAGCCACTATTGTTCAATGTCTTCTAAGGTTCATTAAGTCTTAGATGCGCTTCTCAAGTATCGAATTGCGCTTTAATACTTGGAGATGTGCTTGACCAGTGTAAGACACTTAGTAATTGATTTACTAAAGTCCTTGAAAGCGGAAAAGGTCAGACATCAATAAGAGCGCGCTTTAAGTGTTTAAAGCACACTAGATTTGCACACAAAGAGTTTTTCAAATGGTGAGAACCCTAAGTCACTAATTGACTCGGGATAAAACTCACCACTACAATGTATTGATTAGAAGAAGGTTACAATCTCTTGCTTCAACTCTTTGAAGCTCACTCGTAAACTCTCTCTTTACAATACTTGAGTTCAACTCTCTAGAACAATGGCACTTCACCTCTCTTGATTACAACTGAGTAAACACTTAAGCTCTCCTAGCTAATCTCTGAATTCCTCACTTTGTAATGCCTAGAGTGAATGCAACAGTCCACTATTTATACACAAACCTTAAGCTACAACTCTAACTTAATTTCGTGTAACAAACAAAGACTAAGTATATTGCCACCTCATCAATCCGTGCGCCTTGATCAATTCTCCAGAAGTAATCAACCGCTTAGATTAATTTGGTTTTGTTCTTCCAATTGTTGATGCACGCCACCTCAGCAATCTGTGTGCCTGCGCTAACTAACTATCCTCCATGCTGGCGATCCCTGGATACGCGTCTCAAAGTCTTCAAGTTCTTCTCACACCTCTTGTGTACTCAACTTGAATTCTCCCGCTCACCAGCCTTCCCTTGCATTTCGGTAGTTCTCTTCTGTGACAGCGTACACCTTGTGCTATGGTGGAACCTCGTGATCAACACTTCTTCCGCTTCATTCAAGCGCATCTTCTATGCCTTAGAAGCTTGCCTATACTCACTTCTGGACTTGAATAGGATTATTAAACACCGCTTGCAAAACTAGCTTTCTCTGCTTGGTGTTAAGCGCGTCTGAGATCAGTCGAAGCGCATCTCTAAGTGACTTAAGCTCATCCTAGAAGATATTACAATAATCTGGAAAGCTTAAAAACACTAAGAGATTAAACATATTAGTTTGTTATCATCAAAACAAAGAGAAAGAGATTAAGCTTTAATAAGACTATTAAAGCTCAACTAACAATTTCCCCCTTTTTGATGATGACAAACTGTGAACAGGTAAGCTCATGAATACTTTCAATAATGATTAAAATGGAGACAATAAACACAAGTTAATCAAGTATTCAGATTCGGAATTAGATCGAAGTACCTTACCAAGTACTTAACCAACACAGTCAAATTCCCCCTAAGTTCAAGCACGATCTCATACTTCCCCCTTAATTAAAGAAGGATGTACCTGTTTTCTTCCCCCTTTTGACATCATCAAAAAAATCAAAAGCATAGTCATACGGTAAGAAAGATAGGAGGGTGCGCTTGCTAGCTAATAATTCAAACAATGCAAAATAGCAAAAATAAGCAGCTTAAGTAGAGAAGAGTCAAGTCAGGAAAGCTCTCAGAGATATAAAAGTCAAAAACATACTTCATTGATCAGTTAAGTCACTGCCACAAAATAGGATCGATAACCTAACGAGCTAGTTCACAAATACTTAAACAAAGCAGAGAGAGAAAAAGAAATCAGCAAAAGCGCTTAAAAGCGCAACCATCACAACACTTAACAACTATCGCCTTTCTCATAATCAAACTTAACCTGAACCATCGTGACCAGCTTCGTAATCTGCTCGATCATCACACCCAGCTGCTTCTCTACTCGCTCATGATGCGCTTCAAGTGATGCAACAACACTTGAGAAATATGTAGAGCTAGAAGAAGGACGAGCAAGAGGACTGAGCTCAGAGCGCGATGAGGAGGGGTGTGTACCTTCAACTCTAGGAAGCAGGATAGTGCAAATCGCATCATAAGTAAGAAAAGTAGAGCAGGCATAGTCAGTGAGAGAGCGGTCATAGAGTCCATCAGCCTGGAGCATCTTGCACACGATATGAGGGAATGGAAAAGGACCAGAGGTAGCTGCTCGACAAAGAACTAGGCTACTCATCATTATCTGGGCAGTGTTGATCACCTGGTTCGAAATAACATTCGCCATGATACAGCAGTCAGAAATGGTTACCTTGTCTTTGTCATAGTCCCTCGGTGTAATATTGGTGATGATGAAGTGATGCAGAAGCCTTCGACTTGGTTTGATCATATCTACTGTAAGAGCGCGTTTGGGCACGTCTGGGCCAAAGACGACTTCCTTGATCCGTTTTGAACCGGCAGGCCAGTTCTTTTTGTAAAGACGGCCAAACCCATTAGACTGCCTGGTCAAACCAATCGCCTTTGCCAAATCTTTCACCAAGAAAGACTCCTTTGAGTTACCTCGCCAAGAAAACCACACTTGGCTATACTCTTGATTAGCAACTGGATACTCCATCGTCACATAAAATTGATACACCATAGCGTCATTGCATCCCGCTGGTTCTGTTTCCAACTTGTCCCAACCTTGAAAACTCAGCCAGGTAGCGAAGCGCGTAATATGGGAAGACTCTTTGAGCTCTGTGAGAAGATCTGGAGTCACAATTTCTGGGAACAAGAAAGCACGCTTAGCAATACCTGATGGAATGGGAGGGAAATCACTGAAGCCGATAACTTTGGTGCGCTTAGAGCGGGTAGAAGTGCCTTGCGCTTTCTGCTCTTGCGGCTCAGGTGGCGGTGACTCGTTCTTAGAGTCGTCAGATGACTCTATTTCCTCAAGGGGAGGAGGAGGAAGTGGGGCCTTGTGCTTACGACTCTTACGACGCAACACATCACTCTCTCGATCAGCTTTCTAAGTCTAGAGAGGCAGTGTAGAGACATGACCTGGACGAGCTTGAATGTGGTAGTCGGCCTCGTCATCTGAGTCAGAGGGGATAGAAGCGAGAAGCTGCTGAGGAGAGGTAAGAGACGGAATACCTGGCCTTGTCTGATCACCTTGCCGTGAAGGAGTTTCAATTGCAAACACACCCTTACCTTTTGCTGGGGTAGAGTGAGACATGGCATGGGTAGAGGTTTCAGCAGTTGGCAGGCCAAGCTCTTTCTTGACATCATAACCAGCCAGTTCCAAGTCTTTGGCTGTGAGTGAAAGGTTGACCTTTGGCTCATGAGAGAATAGTGGAGCTGCAGGGCTAGTAGGCTTTTTAGTGGGGCTTGGGCTGGGGCTTTCTGTGAGGAGAACTGTGTCGGTGGGTTGTGTTTGTGGAGGCTTGTCTTGTGGAGCATGTGTAAAAATGGATGGGTCAGATGTAGAAGATTGAGCCTTTAGTAAAGACTCAACCTTGGCACGGGTAGCTGGGTCAAGTTCGGCAAGATTGACGTTCTCCATTTGTGAAGGTAAAGAAACTGTGAAGCTTGAGAGGAGTTGAGAGAGAGATAGAAGCAAGAGGTAAAAAATAGGGTAAATGAATGAGAGGAAAATATCAGGTTTATATAGACGCTTGGCTTCCACTCTCAATTGTTCAAGCGATCAATCAGGGATAACGGCAGAAAAATAGCAACGGTCCAATAAGATCTCTGATAAGACGCGCTAGGCTCCTAACGTCTTGAAAAGTAGTCGTTTAAATCAGAAAGCGGAAAGTAGCCGTTGAAACTAGCCGTTGGACATAGCCGTTACGTCAATAGCGAAAATAGTCGGTTACAGCTAGCCGTTGCTTCACAATTAAGCAAACCCAAGTCTGAAGGTAATCCAACCAGACGCGCTTTAAAGCGCAATAAACCTCAACACAGAAATGCGCTACAATACGAAGCTCAACCAAACTCTCCTCTGGCTGAATAATCTGAAGAAACTCAAAAACTGACTGAGGCAAAATAGATGTAAGAGTGTGATGTCCAGTTCAAATCTCAAACCACAAAGCAAAGAAATTTATGAACAGGAAAATGCACATTTCATATAGGGGACATTAGAGCATTCAATCACTCAAGTTGATGTGGACGTATGTGCATATACATGTAATATGGTAATTGAGCTTTATGTCACTAAATGAATACTTCTCTAATGTGGAGTTCAATAAAGGATGAGAGAATCGTTACATCTAGTTAGGCTAAGGACACCTATGCAATTGATCATTACTTAGGCATGTAATATGGGTAGAAGACGATCACCATTGTCAAGTTTTTTGGCAAAGAAGAGTATGCATTGACTGAGATTATATCAGATTGAGATAAGCAAGTAAGACAACTTCAGTACTAATTCATTTTAATGAACAACCATAAAGCATGAAAGACTCAAAGCTATCAAGCGCAAGCTACCATAGTTCGTACCTTGATACTAAGCTCGCTAATTCTAGTCAAATAGGGAAATACTTGCAGTTCCATTACCTCAAAGCTAATGGAGTCGCATAAGGCCAAGCTGAACCCGCAGGTTTAAGAAGACCTGTCGATTAAGCGCTTTAGTAAAAATATCCGCTAATTGCCCTTCTAAAGATACGTGAGTAAGCTAGATGTTCTTGCGCTCCACATGATCACGTAGAAAGTGGTGCCGTACATCGATGTGCTTAGATCGTGTGTGATGTACTGGGTTCTTGGAGACACAAATTGCGCTGGTATTATCACAATAGATAGTAATAGTGTTGAGATTAGTACCGTAGTCAACGAGCTGTTGCTTTATCCATAGTACTTGAGCGCAACATTGCGCTGCGGCTATGTACTCTGCTTCTGTCATTGAAAGCGCAATACAATTCTGCTTCTTGGATCCCCACAATACAAGATATGGTCCAAGGAACTGTGCCATCCTACTTGTGCTCTTACGGTCTGCTAAATAACCTGCATAATCTGCATCGGTGTAGCCAACAAGAGAAAGACCACCTCCTTTGGAGTACCAAAGACATAAATCGTCAGACCCCTTAAGATACCTAAGTATGCGCTTTACGTGAGTAAGATGAGAAGCACGAGGGTCTAACTGAGAGCGAGCACAAACACTAACGGCAAATACAATGTCAGGTCTTGAAGCAGTTAAATACATAAGGGAGCCAACCATACCTCTATACATGGTTTGATCTACCTTCTCAGCCATAAGATCTTTATCCAGTTTTGTAGTGGTTGAGAGAGGTGTAGGATATGGTTTGCTTCCTTCCATTTGATACTTCTTGAGGAGCTCTTTGATGTATTTCCGTTGATGTATTTCAATGCCATTTTCCAACTGGTTCACTTGAAGCCCGAGGAAGTACTTGAGCTCACCAATCATGCTCATGCTGAACTTGAAGCTCATGGTATTCTTAAAATCCTCTACAAGCTGCAAGTTAGTAGAACCAAAAATAATATCATCAACATATATTTGGACAATAAGGATATCGCCCTTTGCTTCCCTGATGAAGAAGGTCTTGTCCACCAATCCTCTTTTGTAGCCATTAGCAAGGAGATACTTCGATAGACAGTCATACCAAGCGCGAGGGGCTTGCTTAAGACCATAAAGCGCCTTGTCTAGGAAGTACACATGATCAGGATAAGCTGGATCTTCAAATCCTGGTGCTTGCTTGATGTACACCTCCTCGTTCAAATCACCATTGAGGAAAGCGGTCTTCACATCCATTTGAAACAGCTTAAATACTTTGTGTGCGGCGAAAGCTATCAACAAGAGAATTGCCTCTAGTCGAGCAACTGGTGTGTATGTTTCATCATAATCAATGCCTTCTTGTTGATTGTATCCTTGTGCAACAAGTCGAGCTTTGTTACGAACCACCTCTCCACTATCATCCAGTTTGTTCCTGAATACCCATCGCGTACTAATAATGCCTCTATCACCTGGCCGGGGCACTAGACGTCATACCTGATTGCGCTTGAACTCTTCTAACTCTTCTTGCATAGCGATTATCCAGTCCGGATCTTGAAGCGCGACTTGTGTGTTCTTCGGTTCCTCTAAAGACACAAAATCACTACAAGCAAGCAAGTTAGGTACGTTAGAGCGAGTTTGGGTACCTTTTTCGAATTGTGATATGATCGCTGAAACTGGATGGGACTTCATTTGTTGGTAATCCCGCAATGTGACCTCAGTACTATGTGGTAGCTTCATCGTTGTAGTCTTGGACAAGCTTTCAATTCCACCAGATTGGTCACTTGGTCCCGCTTGAGGACTCTTAGGTTGCGCTTGACCACTGCTAGTTCCCGCTTGAGAGCTAGAAGGTCCAGCTGAAGTAACTGAGGGTGTTACCTGACCTGAGAGAGATGATGAAGATGTAGCTTGATCATTGTTGAATGGACCACTTCCTGGATCTATATTCTGAGTGTTGTCCTCTGGAATAGCTTCGTCACTTGGATTGCCTTCTTCTTGAGCCAAAGTTTGAGAAGCGCAACCACCACAATCGTCATCATCACTTTCTATACTTGTGGAAGTCGTAGAAGGTGGAGCTTGAGGAATGTGTGGAGAAGCTGGAGGTAGATCAGGGCTAACAAATGGATCATCATTCATTTCTTCAGTGCTATCAAGCTGCCTTTCATCAAATTTCACATGGATACTATCTTCTTCCCTCTAAGTCCTCAGGTTGAGCACTCTATACCCCGTGTTAGAAGAAGCATAACCTAGAAAGATAGCATCGTCGTTCCTAGCATCAAATTTACCCAAGAGATCTTTCCCATTGTTATTGACGTAACACTTGCAACCAAACACTCGTAAGTGAGAGATATTCGGTGTACGTCCTTTGAGCAACTCATATTGGGTTTTCTCTAGGATAGGCCTTAACAAGGCTCGGTTAGTAATATAACATGTTGTGCTCACAGCTTGTGCCCAATAGTATGAAGCGACACCACTAGAAAGTACCATTGTGCATGCCATCTCTTGTAGAGTCCTATTCTTGCGCTCAACAACTCCATTTTGCTCAGGGGTTCTAGGAATAGAGAAATTATGATCTATACCCCTTTCATCACAAAATGCTAAGAACTCTCCATTCTTGAATTCAGTTCCATTGTCAGAACGAATTGAACAAATGGGGAGCCCTAAACTCTTTTCTAAGAAAAGCGCATGAGTACGAAACGTTGCAAAGGTTTCACTCTTGTCTTTTAAGAAGAGAGTCTAAGTGTAGCGAGAATAGTCATCAACTATAACGAAAATGTAGCGATTAACTCCCTTACTCTGAGTACGTAGTGGTCCACATAAGTCCATGTGGAGAAGCTCTAGAGGAGCCTTGGTCTGCACTACCTTAATAGATGGAAAGGAGCTTCTTGTCGGTTTAGCCTTGGAGCAATCTGAGAATGAAGTCATGGATTCCACCTTGATGAGAGGAAGAACGCGAACCAGGTCTTTAAACTGAAGCTTGTTGAGTGTATGTAGACTAGCGTGTCCCATTCTCTTGTTCCAAAGACTGGTTGTCTTATCGAGTGTAGCCAGACATAGGTTGCGCTTGGGGGAGAAGGAGTGATCAAACAAATAAGTATTATCAATGCGCTTACCCTTTAGAAGTATCTCTTGATCAGGGTTGACCACTACACATTCACTTGTGCTGAACCATACTTTGTTTCCCCCTTGGTCGCACAACTAGGCTACACTGAGTAGGTTGAATTTGAGGCTTTCTACTAAGTTCACATCTTTGATCTGGATTGACTTGTTCAGATGTGCGCTGCCTCGAGCTTTGATTCTTCCCTGCTTCTTGTCACCGAAGGAGACGCTGCCTCTCTCCTTAGCTTAAAATGAGAGTAGTAATGTTGGATCGCCCGTCATGTGACACGAAAATCCGCTGTCGATATACCACCTACTCTTTATTCCAACCTGCAAGTGAAGAAATCAAGCTTTGATCTCCCAACGAAGCTTTCACTTCGAGGGAATATTAGACATAACTATTGCTGAGCTGGTCTTTTGGACTGGCTCATAATAGCTAGGATCGTTCAAATCTAGCACTAGATGAGGTCTCGCTTCACGAAGCGCACCTCTGTCTGCTGAAGCGCCATCGTTCTCGACAGGTGAATGTCGACGACGTGTGCGCTTGCCCTCAGATTTAGCCATTGGCTTATAGGGCTTATTTTTGAGGCCTTTTAGTTCCTCACACTCATGCCTATCGTGTCTATTTTTACCACAAAAAGTGCAGTAATGGTTACCTCTCACGTAACCATACTTCCCTTTTCCTGGTCTAAATGGTGCTTTCTTCTCAAGTTTCATAGGCTGAGCTGGGGTGTGCGCTTGTTTTTTATACAAGTGATGCGCTTTTCCCCATGAAACCATTCTTTGGTTTCGGATGGTTGTTCCTCAAGGATATTGATTCTGCTTTTCAAATGAGAGTTTTCACTCTTGTAGGCAGTCAAGTCTTGTTCAAGTGACTTAAGCTTTTCAGAGTAGTCACTTGTTTGAGGAAAGTTGGTAGAAGAAGAAGACTCATGGGGGTCATAGCTCAGTCCAGGTCTAGCTTTGACAAAAACTATTTGAGAAACAGTCCTTGCCTCAACTAGTTTAGTCAGGTCGTCTAGCTTGGAAATTATTTTATCAAGCCTTACGTCCTTAGTTGAGTCAGAGTTTCTTTCCAACCCATTTCCATGACAGCGCTCACAAGATTTAGAGAGAAGTTTGGTCCTGTCATGCAAGCGTTTGGAAAGCTCAACTATTACTTCTTTTTTAGAATTTAGTTCAACCAGCTGTTCTCTAGCTTCAGTAGCTAGAGACTTATGTTCAAGCATTAATTCTCTTAAGAGGCAAACGAGGTTGCGCTTAGGTAAAATGTCAAGATTTAGATTTGCTACCTCAATTTCAGAACCAGAGTCTGAATCAGATCCTTTACCAGCCATTAAGCAAACATCTGTTTGCGCTCCATCTTCAGAATTTTCGTCTGATTCTCCCCAAAGTGTAACAAAGGCTTGTTTCGGGGGCTGCTTGGAGCTGGAGCTTGTGCTTGGATTTACCTTGGCATGAGGACACGCCTTGGCTAAATGTCCTTTCTCGTTGCAGTTAAAGCATGTAAAGTCTCGGACGTCGTGCTGCTTGGTTGTAGGATCGCGCTTAAATCCACCTTGTCTCTTAAATAATTTCTTCACAACCTTGGTCATCATGGCGACATCTCTATCATCATCATCGTCTCCTTCATCATCATTCTCTAATTTTTGGAGGACGCGTGAGAGCTTGAGCGTCATGCCCTTGGTTTCTCGTTCTGAGATTTTCTCTTCATTATTTTTGATCTCTTGTACCTTGAACTTTCCTGCAAGCACAAAAATAGGAAATTCTCGAGTCGCTTTTGATTGGAGAAGAATCTGCTTGAGAATCGTGTACTTTGAATTCACCCCATGGATGAATACCATAGAGTACTCCCAAGCCTTCTTTTCCATTCTAGCGGATAGCATTTTGTCATAAAGAATTTGACATCGAGAATGATAGTCAGATACAAGCTCATTTTCTCCCATTTTAATGGAGCAAAATTCACGGTTCAGCTCAAATAACCTGTTGTCCGTCATATCTTCACTACCTGAGTGCATGTTGATGATGGCTGTCCACATCTCTTTAGCAATAGGAAGGGACATTACCTTATCAATATCTTTACGGGAAAGCGCATTTAGGATGAGCTGACTCGCTTTGGCATTCTTCTCCATTAGTTGATACTCCTTGGCTTCCCATTTGGAGTCATCTTTCTCAAAAATTATCTCATCTCCCTTGTCGATGATTTTCCAGCACTGATAATCCGTTTGCTAGATGTAATTCCTTGTCATCGTTAGCCACCACTCCAATTCACCTTCAATGAGTACATGGGGCTTTGCGAGAGAGATTCCGAGGTTGAAGTTCAACATGTTCTTACTATTCAAAATCCTTAAGATCTGCAAAAAGGATTAGTGCAAAAATAGGCAAACTTGTAGCTCTGATACCAATTGTAAGTTCGTGTTTTTTAAGCCACTATTGTTCAATGTCTTCTAAGGGTCTTTAAGTCTTAGATGCACTTCTCAAGTATCGGATTGCACTTTAATACTTGGAGATGCGCTTGACTAGTGTAAGACACTTAGTAATTGATTTACTAAAGTCCTTGAACGCGGAAAAGGTCAGACAACAATAAGAGCGCGCTTTAAGTGTTAAAGTGCACTAGATTTGCACACAAAGAGTTTTCCAAACGGTGAGAACCCTAAGTCACTAATTGACTCGAGATAAAACTCACCACTACAATGTATTGATTAGAAGAAGGTTACAATCTCCCGCTTCGACTCTTTGAAGTTCACTCGTAAACTCTCTCTTTACAATACTTGAGTTCAGCTCTCTAGAACAATGGCACTTCACCTCTCTTGATTACAACTGAGTAAGCACTTAAGCTCTCCTAGCTACTCTCTTAATTCCTCACTTTGTAATGCCTAGAGTGAATGCAACAGTCCACTATTTATACACAAACCTTAAGCTACAACTCTAACTTAATTTCGTGTAACAAACAAAGACTAAGCATATTTCTACCTCATCAATCCGTGCGCCTTGATCAATTCTCCAGAAGTAATCAACCACTTAGATTAATTTGGTTTTGTTCTTCCAATTGTTGATGCACGCCACCTCAGCAATCCGTGTGCCTGCGCTAACTAACTATCCTCCATGCTGGCGATCCCTGGATACGTGTCTCAAAGTCTTCAAGTTCTTCTCACACCTCTTGTGTACTCAACTTGAATTCTCCCGCTCACCAGCCTTCCCTTGCATTTCGGTAGTTCTCTTATGCGACAACGTACACCTTGTGCTATGGTGGAACCTCGTGATCAACACTTCTTCCGCTTCATTCAAGTGCATCTTCTATGCCTTAGAAGCTCGCCTATACTTACTTCTGGACTTGAATGGGATTATTAAACACCGCTTGCGAAACTAGCTTTCTTCGCTTGGTGTTAAGCGCAACTGAGATCAGTCGAAGCGCATCTCTAAGTGACTTAAGCGCATCCCAGAAGATATTACAATAACCTGGAAAGCTTAAAAACACTAAGAGATTAAACATATTAGTTTGTTATCATCAAAACAAAGAGAAATAGATTAAGCTTTAATAAGACTATTAAAGCTCAACTAACAAACACCAATATGGACTTGGTTAGAATATCAGATTGTTGTCTTATGGAGCAAGCTCTGAGTGGGCAGATCATCAATACAACTCAGATAATGTTCAACCATATGGTGGTAAGTCGCGCTAATACTTCATCTCTTCTTCTCTTCCCGCAAATTATTTCTATAATGTTAAAGGCTGAAGGATTGTACAAGCCAATGAAGGATATGTCGTTCAATGAGATTCTAATGGTCGAGAAGGTCGCTGAGTTGGTAGCTAAGCCAGTAATGGCCAAAGTCTCTACACCAGATGCTTCCTCCTCCCGTACCAAGTCTAGAGAAGTGCATGTGCCAGCTGCTAATGACCTGCTTGCCTTTGAGCAAGTTGTGAGCACCATTCAAGCTCAGTGCACAACACTAGAGTGCAAGCTTACAAGGATCACAGCTCAACTTGAGCTCATGATAACCAGGCAAGATGTGTAGGTTTTAAACATTGATATGAATCATATCAAGTAGCTTAAATTGACTAACTCTTATAAAAGAGTAGCTCGATCAACTCTCTTTAGTGTTTTAAAGATAAAGAAGTTGAAAACACGTTTAAGCTAGTCTAATCTCCAAGATAAACACAACAAGCTAGGTAGCTAGTGTGTTAGAAGAGGAGATTAGTTACAATACTTTGAACTTAAGATTGTTAGATGATAAGTTTGGATCAAATGCAAAGATTTTCCCAAGGTGAGAACTCTAAGCTTCTACTAAGCTCGAGATAAAACTTACCACTAATAGATTATATTAATCAAGAGTGATTATAACAATTCGTAACACTCTCTCTCAACATAATGTTCAGCTCAGTACAAGTAATCCTTTACACTCTCAAGGTGATTTAGACAACACTCTAACCTCACGCGACCTTGGCGAAGAGTAGCTTTCCTCTAGCTAACACTCTTCCCAGTTCGTTCTTGCTTTCTCCTCTCAACAAGCGTGGTTTGCCTAAGCACTCAGCTCTCTAACTTTCTCTCCTAAAACCTTTAGCTCTCTTTTACTCTATTCAGCTCGTGTGCCTAACATCACCTATTGCACATATTTATAGCATTCCTAAACTTATTTTACAAGTAAATCAAATCTATAATCTATGACAATGAAGAAGTCCACGCTGGCAATCCGTGTGACTGATCCTTTCCTCGGAGTGCATCAACGATCCCACTCGTTTTGTGCTTCTTCTCTTGAGTAACCGTTTTGTCCACGTTGGCAATCCTCTCCATACCTCAACGCTTCCTTCATTCGTCCAGCTTGGCGATCCCCATTCATCAGTATCCATAGGTAGGAATTCCTTTATCTCCTATCTTAGCTTCTCGACCTTCCCTTCATTGCGCCCGAATTCACTACGTGCTGGTGGAGGATTCCTTAGTAGGATTCACTTCTTGGCACTTGATTACTTGTACACTCTCTCTGAGTTTGAAGCGCGATCCACTAGCTCTCAACGACTCTCCTTCTATTTAGCTAGTATTTTTGTCTTCACAACTCATCACCTGGTCTTTATATTCTTCTCTTTATTTCTTCACACTGCCTTGGAGAGACTGGCTTTCACCGCTGGGCCTAAATCTATTCTCCACATGGACTTAGCTAGTCCGCTTGTGTCAAAGATACTCTCCTAACTCCTCGATCTATTCCTGGAAAGCTTATTACACACAATGGTCATCATGTACTTATTTTTATCATCATCAAAACAAGCGGAAAGGTTGAGCTAGCTAGTTCCACACTCTAGCTCAAACTAACAGGATGAAATCGTCATACTTCTCCAGTTTTTGGTGAATCTCACTCGACAGTGAAGTGATTAGAGTTGAAGCCATGTGTGTGTGTTCTTTTGTTTCATCTTTTTGCTTGAAATCTTAACTAGTTATTTTTAGGGTACCAACTATTATCTAGCTGTAAGGAACAATTTGCTTATAAAGTATGTTGTCTGGTTTCTATATGTTTGTGCTTATTTTCTTGGTTACTCTCTAGCTTAACTTGCCTACTGTCTTTTATGCATGATTATTGGGTTAAGCTTGCTTGCACTTTCCACTTTAGTTCCCTTTGCATGAGTTAAGCTTGAATTTTGCAATGATGTTAAAAGGGAGAAGTAAACAGGTACATATAATTATTTGACTAAGGAATTTAGACCGACTTGGTCTAAGGGGGAACAAAGGTATACTCGCTAAAGTGTTCTTAGTGAAAATATTTAAGATGATTGTTATATCTGAAGTACTTGATTAAGCTAAATTACATATCTGTAGCTTAAACTGAGTACACTTTAAAATTTTATATTCTGATATGTGTATGGGTTGGTCATCATTAAAAAGGGGAAAATTGTTGGTTTGAGATAGAGATGGAATGAGCTAGCTAAACTTTCCGCTTGTTTTGATGACAACAAACTCAAGTATTTGATGGCCTTTATGTGTTTTAGTCTAACAAGGTATAGCTCAAGGAGTTTTAGGTGTAGCTTAAACAAAAGCGGACTAGCTTTGACCATTGAGGTCTAGCTTAAGGTCTAGCGGGGAAAGCTGAATCTCGCCAAGACAGAATAAGGTTTGAGGTGAAGAAATAAGAAGAACGAAGAGAATTGCGCTTTAATCTAGAGGACCGCGATTCAAAAGAGAGAGAAGAGATAAAAGTAATCGAGTTCCAGCGTGTCCACGAGTGGAATCCTAGACGTGCGTTTAGGAGATTTAATCCATGGAAGGAAGGCCATTGAAGCTACAGCTAAAGGGAAATGGAAACAATTGGAGATTGCTAGGATTTCTCCTTTTGGATAGTGGATGTGAGGGGATTGTTGAGTTGGAAAAATCAAGAGAAGCGTTGAAGGTGCGGATTGCCAACATGGAAGCGGGATCATCAAGGTGAAAAAACACAAAGCGAGTTTGAGCGTCAATGCAATTCAAGGGTGAAGTTGCTCGCACGGATCCCTGAGGTGGCGTTTTTCAAGTGTAGTGGAAGTATAGAATTGATAGCTTAGGGTTGTAAGTTAGATTTCTGTATAAGGCGTGCATATGAGTGTTGTTAGGCACGAGCTTATTGAACATGAGATAAGAGAGAGCAAAGCGATTTAATCTAGAGAGTTAGTTGAGGGAAAGATACATAGAGCTTAATTCGTTTTGAGCAAAGCTATAGCCTAAGACACTTAGGAACTTGATAAGAGAGAGATTACTTACATGAGCTAAATGCTACTTGTATTGTGAGAGAAAGTTGTTGCACAAAGCTAGGTGTAGCTTAAGTGTGTAATCCTTCTTAATCTAATATGAGTTAGTGGTGAGTTTCATCCCGGACTTGATAGAAGTATAGGGTTCTCACATTGAAAAAATCTTTGCAAGAGATTAGCATATTTAACTCATATTACTTATGCTTTAATGTAGCTAATCTCGTTCCGCACTTAGAACTCTATAGCTTCATAGCTATTTGAGTTATTTTAAGATTAATAGATTTAGATCTTACAGAATAGATTAGATTAGATTGACAACCTAGAAAATCATGATTACTAGCATAATCTCATATCAGGAAAACTCTTTAAGTCGTGTCTAGACTGGTTACAGGCACAAGTTGAAGAAGGAAGAAATACACATAATTAGGATTCGTAGACACACCTATTGGCTCGTCTTAGTTTTTGAGACTTCTAGATGCTAGTGTTTCTTAGCTTTACTCAGGGACTAAGATTTGTAGACACCTGGTGGCTCGTTCTAATTGTGCATGTTCTAGGTATTAAACGTGTTCTACAAGATTCTGATAAGAAAAATGTAGAATGCGGATGTGTCTTTTAGTTGACAGGGAAACATACGGATTAATATAGATAGGTGACAAAGAACATGATGAACTAAATCAAAACGGATATATAAACGGATAGTAAAGAGGAACAATAACCCATCAACTGAAAGAATCATAAAAATGAAACCTTTTCCTATTAATTACATAAATCTATTCTCCGAGGGATCGACTCCTTGCTTCTACTAGCTTATTATTGTTATTTGGGAATTGATTATTAATTTTACTTTGATAACCCGTGCGTGCCATGACACATATATGGGGGATTTACACGGCCACATCAAAACTGGCGTCTTTGCCGGAGCATAAAACTGGCATCGTTGCCGGAGAATAGGTTATTAGCAGGTGGTATGGACCTATCTTATGGTGTGCACCACCGGTTTTGATTCTTTTGCTTGATTCTTATTCGCAGGTGTATTAGCAGGTACATGTCTTATATCACGATGGAAACAAGGAGGTTACTTGCAGACATGCTACAACTTCTATCCACATACGCTAGGGAGATGGACCCCTATGATGCTTTACGAGAGGAGTACTTTAGGATTTTCAACATCCTGCCACAATAGTCAGTCATCTATTAGAGGGTCTGAATAGATACATACACAAGAAAATAAACCCCATGATTTACGTATGGATGCCACGAAGGTCCATCCACACGAAACCCATGGTGGGAAAACATACAAACTGAGAAGAGAAGGACAACTAGGCTGTTGACACCATCTAAACTAAGAGATCGTCTGTTGCCACATACATGATTCTAGCATTATAGGATCAGATTTCCAATATGATTCAATTCTTATCAATGTACATCATTCAAGGAGTCAGGGATGTAATCAAAAAGCAAACCCAGGTGATTATGCAAGTCCTAAAAGAGGACAAGGAAGCCTTGAATGCCAAGAGTGATGCTTTTTACAAGTAGGTGAAAGCGTTGTGAGATGAATATGTTCCCATTCTCATTTGGAGACCATATTATGGAGACCTGACTACGAAGAATGCCGAGTTCTGTGCAATCAGAACATGTAGCTACAAAGTGACCCACGGCCAAAAGACGCCTCCCACGATCGCTATTATGAGAGGTCCAAAAAGAGAGAAGGGCTTTGTATAAGTACATTGAGCGAGATATTTTAAGTGCTCACCGGAACCGCGCACCGTGGTGGGAAAGACACGACCAACACTAAATAAAGACACACCAATGCTTATGCATCCGAGAGGTCACCAAAAAAAGCTGTGAAGTTTTTGCTAATCCGAAAAAGCTCACCAAGGCCGCGACCCACACCATTCTAGCCGCACCCCGAGCCTCCATATATGAGAAATTTTCCAAGGCCGTGACCCACACCATTCTGGCCATGCCCCGCGCCTGCACTTACGGGACAACCCAACAACTTGGAGA